>NC_053027.1:455994081-456065044 GCF_003073215.2 Triticum urartu
CAAGGAGAGGAGATCTTGCGTGTGCGTAGGAAATTTTTTGAAATTACTACGAAACCCAACAGTGGCATCCGAGCCTAGGTTTTATATGTTGATGTTATATGCACGAGTAGAACACAAGTGAGTTGTGGGCGATATAAGTCATACTGCTTACCAGCATGTCATACTTTGGTTCGGCGGTATTGTTGGATGAAGCGGCCCGGACCGACATTACGCGTACGCTTACGCGAGACCGGTTCTCCCGACGTGCTTTGCACATAGGTGGCTTGCGGGTGACAGTTTCTCCAACTTTAGTTGAACCGAGTGTGGCTACGCCCGGTCCTTGCGAAGGTTAAAACACGCATAACTTGACAAACTATCGTTGTGGTTTTGATGCGTAGGTAATATTGGTTCTTGCTTAAGCCCGTAGCAGCCACGTAAAACTTGCAACAACAAAGTAGAGGACGTCTAACTTGTTTTTGCAGGGCATGTTGTGATGTGATATGGTCAAGACGTGATGAGATATAAGTTGTTGTATGAGATGATCATGTTTTGTTGAAGTTATCGGCAACTGGCAAAAGCCTTATGGTTGTCTCTTCTATTGCATAAGATGCAAGCGCCACAATAATTGCTTTACTTTATCGCTATGCGATAGCAATAGTTGCAAGAGCAATTGTTGGCGAGACGACCACGTGACTGACACATTGATATAGATCAAGATGATGGAGATCATGGTGTCATGCCGGTGACGATAGAGATCATGACAGTACTTTGGAGATGGAAATCAAAGGCGCAAGATGATGATGGCCATATCATGTCACATATTTTGATTGCATATGATGTTTATCTTTTATACATCTTATTTTGCTTAGTTTGACGGTAGCATTATAAGATGATCTCTCACTAATTATCAAGAAGTGTTCTCCCTGAGTATGCACCGTTGCGAAAGTTCTTCGTGCTGAGACACCACGTGATGATCGGGTGTGATAGGCTCTACGTTCAAATACAACGGGTGCAAAACAGTTGCACACGCGGAATACTCAGGTTATACTTGACGAGCCAAGCATATACAGATATGGCCTCGGAACACGGAGACCGAAAGGTCGAGCGTGAATCATATAGTAGATATGATCAACATAGTGATGTTCACCAATGAAACTACTCCATCTCACGTGATGATCGGACATGGTTTAGTTGATTTGGATCACGTGATCACTTAGAGGATTAGAGGGATGTCTATCTAAGTGGGAGTTCTTAAGTAATATGATTAATTGAACTTAATTTATCATGAACTTAGTCCTGGTAGTATTAGCATATCTATGTTGTAGATCAATAGCTCGCGTATGTTGCTTTTATTTTGATATGTTCCTAGAGAAAATTGTGTTGAAAGATGTTAGTAGCAATGATGCGGATTGGATCCGTGATCTGAGGTTTATCCTCATTGCTGCACAGAAGAATTATGTCCTTGATGCACCGCTAGGTGACAGACCTATTGCAGGAGCAGATGCAGACGTTATGAACGTTTGGCTAGCTCAATATGATGACTACTTGATAGTTTAGTGCACCATGCTTAACGGCTTAGAATCGGGACTTCAAAGACGTTTTGAACGTCATGGACCATATGAGATGTTCCTGGAGTTGAAGTTAATATTTCAAGCAAATACCCGAGTTGAGAGATATGAAGTCTCCAACAAGTTCTATAGCTAAAAGATGGAGGAGAATCGCTCAACTAGTGAGCATGTGCCCAGATTGTCTGAGTACTACAATCGCTTGAATCAAGTGGGAGTTAATCTTCCAGATAAGATAGTGATTGACAGAATTCTCTAGTCACCATCACCAAGTTAGTAGAACTTTCGTGATGAACTATGATATGCAAGGGATAACGAAAACGATTCCCAAGCTCTTCGTAATGCAGAAATTGACGAAGGTAGAAATCGAGAAAAACATCAAGTGTTGATGGTAGACAAGACACTAGTTTCAAGAAAAGGGCAGAGGGAAGAAGGGGAACTTCAAGAAGAACAGCAAGCAAGTTGCTGCTCAAGTGAAGAAGCCCAAGTCTGGTCCTAAGCCTGAGACTAAGTGTTTCTACTGCAAAGGGACTGGTCACTGGAAGCGGAACTACCCCAAGTGATTGGCAGATAAGAAGGATGGCAAAGTGAACATAAGTATATTTGATATACATGTTATTGATGTGTACTTTACTAGTGTTTATAGCAACCCCTCAGTATTTGATACTAGTTCAGTTGCTAAGATTAGTAACTCGAAACGGGAGTTGCAGAATAAACAGAGACTAGTTAAGGGTGAAGTGACGATGTGTGTTGGAAGTGGTTCCAAGATTGATATGATCATCATCGCACACTCCCTATACTTTCGGGATTAGTGTTGAACCTGAATAAGTGTTATTTGGTGTTTGCGTTAAGCATGAATATGATTTGATCATGTTTATTGTAATACGGTTATTCATTTAAGTAAGAGAATAAATTGTTGTTCTGTTTACATGAATAAAACCTTATATGGTTACACACCCAATGAAAATAGTTCGTTGGATCTCGATCGTAGTGATACACATAATCATAATATTGAAACCAAAAGATGCAAAGTTAATAATGATAGTGCAACTTATTTGTAGCACTGCCGTTTAGGTCATATTGGTGTAAAGCGCATGAAGAAACTCCATGCTATGGGATTTTGGAATCACTTGATTATGAATCACTTGATGCTTGCGAACCATGCCTTTTGGGCAAGATGACTAAAACGCCGTTCTCCGGAACAATGAAGCAAGCAACAGATTTGTTGGAGATCATACATACTAATGTATGTGGTCCGATGAATATTAAGGCTTGCAGCAGGTATCATTATTTTCTGACCTTCACAGATGATTTGAGCAGATATGGGGATATCTACTTGATGAAACATAAGTCTGAAACATTTGAACAGTTCAAAGAATTTCAGAGTGAAGTGGAAAATCATCGTGACAAGAAAATAAAAGTTTCTACGATATGATCGCAGAGGTAAAATATTTGAGTTACGAGTTTGGTCTTCAATTAAAACAATGTGGAATAGTTTCACAAACTCATGGCACATGGAACACCACAGCATAATGGTGTGTCCGAACGTCAAAATCGTACTTTATTGGATATAGTGCAATCTATGATGTCTCTTACCGATCTACCATTATCGTTTTGGGGTTATGCATTAGAGACAACAGCATTCACGTTAAATAGGGAACCATCTAAATCCGTTGAGACGACACCGTGTGAACTATGGTTTGGCAAGAAACCTAAGCTGTCGTTTCTTAAAGTTTGGGGTTGCGATGCTTATATGAAAAAGTTTCATCCTGATAAGCTCAAACTCAAATCGGAGAAGTGCGTCTTCATAGGATATCCAAAGGAAACTATTGGATACACCTTCTATCACAGATCCGAAGGCAAGACATTCGTTGCTAAGAATGGATCCTTTCTAGAGAAGGAGTTTCTCTCGAAAGAAGTGAGTGGGAGGAAAGTAGAACTTGGCGAGGTAACTGTACCTGCTCCCTTATTGGAAAGTAGTTCATCATAGAAATCTGTTCCTATGGATACTACACCAATTAGTGAGGAAGCTAATGATGATGATCATGTAACTTCAGATCAAGTTACTACCAAATCTCGTAGGTAAACTAGAGTGAGACCCGCACCAGATTGGTACGGTAATCCTGGAAGTCATGTTACTAGACCATGACGAACTTGCGAACTATGAGGAAGCGATGATGAGCCCAGATTCCGCGAAATGGTTTGAGGCCATGAAATCTGAGATATGATCCATGTATGAGAACAAAGTATGGACTTTGATGGATTTGCCCGATGATCGCAAGCCATAGAAAATAAATGGATCTTCAAGAGGAAGACGGACGCTGATAGTAGTGTTACTATCTACAAAGCTAGAATTGTCGCAAAAGGTTTTCGACAAGTTCAAGGTGTTGACTACGATGAGAGTTTCTCACTCGTATCTATGCTTAAAGTCTGTCCGAATCATGTTAGCAATTGCCGCATTTTATGAAATCTGGCAAATGGATAACAAAACTGCAATCCTTAATGGATTTCTTAAAGAAGAGTTGTATATGATGCAACCAGAAGTTTTTGTCAATCCTAAAGGTGTTAACAAAATATGCAAACTCCAGCGATCCATCTATGGACTGGTAAGCATCTCGGAGTTGGAATATACGCTTTGATAAGTTGATCAAAGCATATAGTTTTATACAGACTTGCGGTGAAGCCTGTATTTACAAGAAAGTGAGTGGGAGCACTATAGCATTTCTGATAAGTATATGTGAATGACATTGTTGATCGGAAGATAATGTAGAATTATTCTGCAAAGCATAAAGGAGTGTTTGAAAGGAGTTTTTCAAAGAAAGACCTCGGTGAAGCTGCTTACATATTGAGCATCAAGATCTATAGAGATAGATCAAGACGCTTGATAAGTTTTTCAATGAGTACATACCTTGACAAGATTTTGAAGTAGTTCAAAATGGAACAGTCAAAGAAAGAGTTCTTGCCTGTGTTACAAGGTGTGAAATTGAGTAAGACTCAAAGCCCGACCACGGCAGAAGATAGAAAGAGAATGAAAGTCATTCCCTATGCCTCCATAGGTTCTATAAAGTATGCCATGCTGTATACCAGATCTATTGTATGCCCTACCACTGAGTTTGGCAAGGGAGTACGATAGTGATCTAGGAGTAGATCACTGGACAGCGGTCAAAATTATCCTTAGTGGAATAAGGATATGTTTCTCGATTATGGAAGTGAAAAAAGGTTCGTCGTAAAGGGTTACGCCGATGCAAGTTTTGACACTAATCTAGATGACTCTAAGTCTCGGTCTAGATACATATTGAAAGTGGGAGCAATTAGCTAGAGTAGCTCCATGCAGAGCATTGTTGACATAGAAATTTGCAAAATACATGCGGATCTGAATGTGGCAGACCCGTTGACTAAGATTCTCTCACAAGCAAAACATGATCACACCTTAGTACTCTTTGGGTGTTAATCACATAGCGATGTGAACTAGATTACTGAATCTAGTAAACCCTTTGGGTGTTGGTCACATGGCGATGTGAACTATGGGTGTTAATCACATGATGATGTGAACTATCGATGTTAATCACATGGTGATGTGATCTAGATTATTGACTCTAGTGCAAGTGGGAGACTGAAGGAAATATGCCCTAGAGGCAATAATAAAGTTATTATTTATTTCCTTATATCATGATAAATGTTTATTATTCATGCTAGAATTGTATTAACCGGAAACATAATACATGTGTGAATACATAGACAAACAGAGTGTCACTAGTATGCCTCTACTTGACTAGCTCGTTAATCGAAGATGGTTATGTTTCCTAACCATAAACAAAAGAGTTGTTATTTGATTAACGGGATCACATCATTAGAAGAATGATGTGATTGACATGACCCATTCCATTAGCTTAGCACCCGATCGTTTAGTATGTTGCTATTGCTTTCTTCATGACTTATACATGTTCCTATGACTATGAGATTATGCAACTCCCGTTTGCCGGAGGAACACTTTATGTGCTACCAAACGTCACAACGTAACTGGGTGATTATAAAGGTGCTCTACAGGTGTCTCCAAAGGTACATGTTGGGTTGGCGTATTTCGAGATTAGGATTTGTCACTCCGATTGTCGGAGAGGTATCTCTGGGCCCTCTCGGTAATGCACATCACATAAGCCTTGCAAGCATTGCAACTAATGAGTTAGTTGTGAGATGATGATTACAGAACGAGTAAAGAGACTTGCCGGTAACGAGATTGAACTAGGTATTGAGATACCGACGATCGAATCTCGGGCAAGTAACATACCGATGACAAAGGGAACAACGTATGTTGTTATGCGGTCTGACCGATAAAGATCTTCGTAGAATATGTAGGAGCCAATATGGGCATCCAGGTCCCGCTATTGGTTATTGACCGGAGACGTGTCTCGGTCATGTCTACATTGTTCTCGAACCGTAGGGTCCGCACGCTTAAGGTTTCGATGACAGTTATATTATGAGTTTATGAGTTTTGATGTACCGAAGGAGTTCGGAGTCCCGGATGAGATCGGGGACATGACGAGGAGTCTCGAAATGGTCGAGACGTAAAGATCGATATATTGGACGACTATATTCGGACATCGGAAAGGTTCCGAGTGATTCGGGTATTTTTCGGAGTACCGGGTAGTTACGGGAGAAGTAATGGGCCTTGATGGGCTTTAGTGGGAAGAGGAAAAAGGCTGCTGCGCCCCCCCTCCCCTCTAGTCCGAATTGGACTAGGGAAAAGGGGGCCGGCCACCTCTCCTTCTCCTCCACTTCCTTCTCCCTTCCTCCCCTCTTGATGGACTCCTACTAGGACTTGGAGTCCTAGTAGGACTCCCATCCTGGCCGCACCAATAGCCTTGGCCGGCCTCCTCCTCCTCCATCCTTTATATACTGAGGCAGGGGGCACCCCATAGACACACAAGTTGATCCTCGTGATCGTTCCTTAGCCGTGTGCGGTGCCCCCTTCCACTATATTCCACCTCGGTCATATTGTTGCAGTGCTTAGGCGAAGCCCTGCGACGGTAGAACATCAAGATCGTCACCACGCCGTCGTGCTGACGGAACTCATCCCCGACACTTTGCTGGATCGAGTCCGGGGATCGTCATCGAGCTGAACGTGTGCTAGAACTCGGAGGTGCCGTAGTTTCGGTGCTTGATCGGTCGGGCCGTGGAGACGTACGACTACATCAACAAACGCTTCCGTTGTCGATCTACAAGGGTACTTAGATCATACTCTCCCCTCTCGTTGCTATGCATCACCATGATCTTGCGTGTGCGTAGGAAATTTTGAAATTACTACGTTGAAACCCAGAATCAGTCCGCATCCTGCCTCAGTCAGGTTTGCAGATATGCTCGAGTAGACTACACAGTGGCTGCGCCCTGGCGCGCGCTCCACTCGAAGATTGTCAAGAAAACGAAACAGAAGCAGTAGTGTACCGACGGCGGCCCGGCTTCACAACGCATCATGCATGCAAGCTGGGGGCGGTCTGGCCTTTGGCTTTGAAGTCGGCCCACTGGACATTCCTCTTGCTCTTGAACCAGGCGCATCGTCGCTTTGCACACCCCTCCGTCCGGCACACTGGGGCGCTTTGGCCTCGGGAGGCCGATGAGTTCGCTGGGGCTCCACAATTCATGGCCTTGGTGATCCGCTTCTCCTCACATGTTGCAGCTAGAAGGCGCGCCGGGGAAGCCGACCCCACCACTACCTCCCCTGGCCTTCGTGGTTCAGTGGGCACCCGGGGGCCTGGGGCCTGCGCGATACAGTTGGGGTTTGAAGGCGCCATCGCCTCTACTCCGGCAGACGGCGTTGCCACCATCCCTCCCATGGCGGACTGCTCGTCGCCGGCTCTCCAGCCGGCGCGAGATCTGATGACTATGGCGCGGAGCGTGGGGGATGATCAAGTTGGGGGCCTTAAATGACGAGCGGCGTCGCTGCCCGCTTCTTCACCGCAGCAAAATCGCTTGGCCTTACCAGCGGCATCTGCGTCCCTGGTCGCCTGGCGGCTCCGCTTGTCAGCCTCCACTTTTCTTGCGACGACTTTTTCTCTCCGACTCCCATGCGTTCCGTTCCCGCGCCTCCGTAGGTCGCGGCCGATCTATAAACTCAGGTATTGGTGGAGACCTCGCCGTCCTGATACAGAGGTGATCAATTGCTCTAGAGAGAGTGGAACCCTGCTCAAAAGAAAAAATAAAAAGGAGATTCAGAAGGAATCAGCAAAATAAAGAATAAAAGAAGACACAAGGGAGGTTAAGGACTTACGCCGACACCATTGGGGGTTGCTTGGGGGCCTTCTAGAACTTGGCCGCTTTCAGGGTGGCCTCGCGCCGCTTGGTCGCTGCGGCCGTGTTCTTGGCTGTGGCGGCCGAGTGCTTGGGCTTCTTGGGGTGGCTGCCTAAAAGCAGCCCGCCTCTATGTTTAGGCCCACCGCCCGGTGCTGTTGGTGCGGCTGAGGAACTCGGCCCCGCCTTGTGGGAAGGTAGCAGATGGTGAGGCACCTCCTCCTCCTGCTCCTCATCATCATCATCATCTGACCAGTCCTCCATGCCGCCTCTTCCTACAGAGCCGCCTGCCCCTCCAGCGCCTGTGGCGTCGTATTCTAGGGTAGGCGCCCCCAAGTCGGGGTCCGCCACGTCACGCACATCCCAGTCCGGCTGGTAGACGATGTCAGCATCCGTCTAGGAAGCGAGGACCTGCATCACGGTCGGTCCGGTCAGTCGGCAAACAAGAGCCCGTCAGAAGGGAGAGAGGAGAGTCAAGAGCTTACCATAGGCGGTTGGTTGGCGCGGCAGTATGGCTGCTTGCCGAATCGCCACCTCTCCTCGTCAAGCTTGAGGTCCACGATCTCATTCACCAGGAGGGCCACCTCCGTGGTCGGTATCTCCTTGGTACACGTCCGGCACAGGTTGCGGTGCCCGCTCATCTGACTCATCATGTGTGGCCGGCTTTGAAGCGGCAGGATCCGGTGCGCCACAAAGGCGACCAGCAAGTCGGACGCCTTGAGGCCTTCCGACTCCTTCATCACCTTAAGGCGGGCGATGGTGGCAGCGACGTCTTCCGACAGCGGCTTCGGCTTGAAACCCTAGTTGACTCGGGGCACGGCAGGCGGACCTTCCACATAAGGCGGTAGGTTGATGAAGTCGCGCGCCGTATCAACGTTCTTCACGTAGAAGTACGACTTCTACCATAGCTTCACCGACTGGATCAGCTTGATGGCTGGGAAGGCATTTCCAGGACCCGGACGCCACACCACGATGAAAGCTCCGCAATGTGCCGCCTCCTCCTTGGCGGCGGTGCCGAGCTTAGTGTAGAAAAAAGCTCCCCAGAGCTCGATGGTGGGGAGGACGCCAAGATACCCCTCGCATAGGGTAATGAAGGCCGACAGCAGCACCACTGTGTTTGGTGTGAGGTGGTGCGGCTGGAGTCGGTAGAAGGCCAAGAAGGCGCGGAGGAAGTCGCTCGCCTGCAGGCCGAAGCCGTGAAGGAAGTGCGAGTGAAAGATGACGTGCTCGCCCTCCTCCTGCGCTGGCGAGATCTCCTTGGCGGGCGGCACATGCACCTTGACGCGGTCCATGCTGGGCAGCCGCCGCATGTCGCGAAGGAACGTGAGGTGGTCGTGGTGGATGTTGGAGCCTTCCCAGTCGCTGAAGCGCTCCATGATGACTCAAGCCCGACGAAGGCAAAGGGACGACGACGAGCGTACGGACCCACGGTGGGGCGGAGAAAGGGCTCAAGAAGGAGAATCTCGACGACGGCAGCAAATCATGGCAGCCCTTCGGCGAGCGTGGTGTGCGGCAGCAGTGAGGAAGAAGAAAGAGTGAGGGGAGGGCTCGCGTGCCTCTGCCCCTCCCCTCTCCCCCTACTTATAGCCCCTTGGCTGCGAAGCAAGGGGGCGGGGCGTGGGATCGTGGGATTTACTGCGCCCACGACCCCGCACTTACCGCGTAGTAATGGCGCGTGGTAAAAAGCGCGCGGGATCCCAACCGCCCGCCTCGGCCGCACGCAGATCCGCGCACGTGCCGAGGCCCGGTAGTGGCGGACCCGGCCTGCTGATGCGTCCCATCAGAGCGTGGGCTGGCAGGCCGTCCCGGCCAGCTAATGCCGCGTGCGCATGCGACGGGCGCAAGCCTAGTCAGCGCCTAGCTAGCGCGCCGCGTGCCTCCCGCCGTGACTATTCAAATTCCACCAGTCGGCCTGCCAGGCCCAGGGTGGCTCCTGGCAACCGACGCTCTAGAAGACGTACCATGCAGGCAACCAAGACTTCACGGAGTGGGAAGCTGCCGGGGCACCCCTCTATGTCAGCCGCGGTGACCCGCCAGCTTCGGGGACAACTGTCGGAGTTATTGGCCATGGGTAGCCTCATCTGCCCCCCATGGCCTTTCAAGACAACGGGGCCGACTGCGCCCCTCAAGCATCAAAGATTGATCGTCGCCTTCTTGTGGCCAGCTGGTCCAAGCGCGGCTGCGAGAGGGGCCGGCTCCAGCCCATCGTCTGAGCCATGCTTACGTGCGAGTGCAAAGTCGCAACCACGCTCCAACGCAGCTCGCGATTACCTCCGCCATGAGATCTCCTTGGCGGGCGCAACCGTGCACCTTAGCGGTCCACGCTGGGACAGCCGCCGCGTGTCATGCGAAGGAACGTGAGGTGGTCGATGGACGTTGGAGCCGTCCCAGTCCGCGGAGCCTCCATGAGACTCAAGCTCGACTTGAAGGCAAAGGGGCGACGACGAGCGCGCGGACCCACGGTGGAGCGGAGAAAGGGCTAGAGAAGGAGAAGCTCGACGACGACAGCGAATCGGCAGCACTTCGGCGAGCGTGGAGTGCAGCGGTGAGGAAGAAGAAAGAGTGAGGGGAGGCGCGTGCCTGCCCTCCTCTCCCCCTACTTATAGCCCTCTGGCTACGAAGCCGAGGGGGCGGGGCGTGGGATCGTGGGATTTACTGTGCCCACGACCCCACGGCCCGCACTTACCGTCGTAATGGCGCGTGGTAAAACGCGCGGGATCCCAACCGTCGCCTCGGCCGCAGCAGATCTGCGCGCGGAAGGCCGCTGCTGATGGCGTCCATCGAGCGTGGGCGGGCAGCCGGTCCCGGGTAGCTAATGCCGCGTGGCGTGCATGCGACGGGCGACAAGCCTAGTCACCTAGCTAGCGTGCCGCGTGCCTCCCGCTGCAACTATTCAAATTCCACCAGTCGGCCTGCCAGGCCCGGGGCTGCTCCTTGTAACCGGCACTCCAGAAGACGGACAATGCAAGCAACCAAGACCTTATGGAGTAGGAAGCTGCCGGGGCACCCCACTTATCAGCCGCGGCGACCCACCAGCTTCAGGGACTACCGTCGGAGTTATTGGCTATGGGTAGTCTCATCTGCCCCCCATGGCATTTCAAGACATCGGGGCCGACTGCACCCCTCAAGCCTCAAAGATTGATCGCCGCCTTCTTGTGGCCGGCTGGTCCAAGCGACTGGCTGCGAGAGGGGCCGGCTCCTAGCAGGCAACCCCCAGAGGGGCCGGCTTCTCGCAGGCGGCCCCACACGCCCTCCAAGTCTGAGCCACCATGCATGCGATGAGACGAGGCATGGCTATAGAGAAGCCTACCACCCTCGAATCCAGGGCGGGGCGTGGCTACAGTGCGCCGTACCAGCTGGTGATCTCCCGCACGGCGCGACACCGTAGCCCTTCCGCCCATGACATCACCCAAGACATAAGGGGCCCAGATGCCACGACGGGCTGTCGATACGGCCCACAGGAGGCGGGTCCCACCAGCCTATGAAAAGACAGAAGGCGGCAAGCTCAGCCAGCCGGCAAGGGGGGAGGCCGGGTTCCGGCAGGCGGCCCTCCCCTTAAGAGTTTGTGACCATCAGCCGGAGAGAAATAGGGAATGGCTACAGTGAACGACCGCCAGCGGCGGGACTGTAGCCATCTCCCCGACAAGCAAGCGTCATTAGAAGACGACTACAGTGATGAGCCGCCGGCAAGGCCCGCAAGCGTGGGCGTGGCCTGTCGGCCGAGTACAAGACAGCCGGCAGGGCCCACCAGTCGGCGGCCCCAACTGCAGCGGAGAAGCCGACATCTGCTACCTCTTGAGCACTGTTGGTTTTCCCTTGAAGAGGAAAGGGTGATGCAGTAAAGCAGCGTAAGTATTTCCCTCAGTTTTTGAGAACCAAGATATCAATCCAGTAGGAGACCACGCGCGAGTCACCTCGTACCTACACAAACAAATAAGAACCTCGCAACCAACGCGATAAAGGGGTTTTCAATCCCTTCACGGCCACTTGCAAGAGTGAGATCTGATAGAGATAATAATAATAAGATAAATATTTTTGGTATTTTTATGATATAGATTGAAAGTAAAGATTGCAAAATAAAATAGATTGGAAACTTGTATGATGGAAAATAGACCCGGGGGCCATAGGTTTCACTAGTGGCTTCTCTCAAGATAGCATAAGTATTACACTGGGTGAACAAATTACTGTTGATCAATTGATAGAAAAGCGAATAATTATGAGAGTATCTAGACATGATCATGTATATAGGCATCACGTCCGTGACAAGTAGACCGACTCATGCCTGCATCTACTACTATTACTCCACACATCGACCGCTATCCAGCATGCATCTAGAGTATTAGTTCATAAGAAGAGTAACGCCTTAAGCAAGATGACATGAATGTAGAGGGATAATTCATGCAATATGATATAAACCCATCTTTTTATTTATCCTCGATGGCAACAATACAATACGTGTCGTTCCCCTCCTGTTTGGGATCGAGCACCGCAAGATTGAACCCAAAGCTAAGCACTTCTCCCATTGCAAGAAAGATCAATCTAGTAGGCCAAACCAAACTGATAATTCGAAGAGACTTGCAAAGATAAACCAATCATACATAAAAGAATTCAGAGAAGAATCAAATATTGTTCATAGATAAACTTGATCATAAACCCACAATTCATCGGATCTCGACAAACACACCGCAAAAGAAGATTACATCGAATAGATCTCCAAGAGAATCGAGGAGAACTTTGTATTGAGATCCAAAGAGAGAGAAGAAGCCATCTAGCTACTAGCTATGGACCCGAAGGTCTGAAGTAAACTACTCACACATCACCGGAGAGGCCATGGAGTTGATGTAGAGGCCCTCCGTGATCAATGCCCCCTCCGGCGGAGCTCCGGAAAAGGCCCCAAGATGGGATCTCTCGGGTACAGAAGGTTGCGGTGGTGGAATTAGGTTTTCGTGGTGCTCCTGGATGTTTGCGGGGTACGTGGACTTATATAGGAGGAAGAAGTAGGTCGGTGGAGCAACGAGGGGCCCACGAGGGTGGAGGGCACCCAGGGGGGTAGGCGCGCCCCCTGCCTCGTGGCTCCTCGATTGTTTCTTGACGCCCACTCCAAGTCTCCTGGATCACGTTTGTTGAGAAAATCACGTTCCCGAAGGTTTCATTCCGTTTGGACTTCGTTTGATATTCCTTTTCTGTGAAACACTGAAATAGGCAAAAAAACAGCAATTTGGGCTGGGCCTCTCGGTTAATAGGTTAGTCCCAAAAATGATATAAAAGTGTAAAATAAAGCCCATTAACATCCAAAACAGATAATATAATAGCATGGAGCAATCAAAAATTATAGATACGCTAGAGACGTATCAAGCATCCCCAAGCTTTATTCCTGGTCGTCCTCGAGTAGGTAAATGATAAAAAAGAATTTTTGATGTGGAATGCTTTCTAACATATTTCTCAATGTGATTTTTCTTTATTGTGGCATGAATGTTCAGATCCGAAAGATTCAAGATAAAAGTTGAATATTGACATAAAAATAATAATACTTCAAGTATACTAACTAAGCAGGCATGTCTTCTCAAAATATCATGGCCAAAGAAAGTTATCCCTACAATATCATATAGTCTCGCTATGCTCTATCTTCACCACACAAAATATTTAAATCATGCACAACCCCGATGACAAGCACAGCAATTGTTTCATACTTTTGATGTTCTCAAAAAATTTCAATCTTCAGGCAATATATGAGCGTGAGCCATGGATATAGCACTATATGTGGAATAGAATGGTGGTTGTGGAGAAGACAAAAAAGGAGAAGATAGTCTCACATCAACTAGGCGTATCAACGGGCTATGGAGATGCCCATCAATAGATATCAACGTGCGTGAGTAGGGATTGCCATGCAACGGATGCACTAGAGCTATAAGTGTATGAAAGCTCAACAAAAGAAACTAAGTGGGTGTGCATCCAACTTGCTTGCTCACGAAGACCTAGGGCAATTTGAGGAAGACCGTCATTGGAATATACAAGCCAAGTTCTATAATGCAAAATTCCCACTAGTTTATGAAAGTGACAACATAGGAGACTCTCTATCATGAAGATCATGGTGCTACTTTGAGGCACAAGTGTGGAAAAAAGATAGTAACATTGTCCTTTCTCTCTCTTTCTCTCATTTTTTATTTTTTATTTGGGCCTTTTCTCTCTCTCTTTTTTTGGCCTCTTTTCTTTTTTCTTTTTTTCGTCCGGAGTCTCATCCCGACTTGTGGGGGAATCATAGTCTCCATCATCCTTTCCTCACTGGGACAATGCTCTAATAATGATGATCATCACACTTTTTTTACTTACAACTCAAGAATTACAACTCAATACTTAGAACAAAATATGACTCTATGTGAATGCCTCCGGCGGTGTACCGGGATGTGCAATGATGCATGAGTGACATGTATGAAGAATTATGCGGTGGCTTTGCCACAAATACGATGTCAACTACATGATCATGCAAGCAATATGACAATGATGAGCGTGTCATAATAACGGAACGGTGGAAAGTTGCATGGCAATATATCTCGGAATGGCTATGGAAATGCCATAATAGGTAGGTATGGTGGCTGTTTTGAGGAAGGTAAATGGTGGGTTTATGGTACCGGCGAAAGTTGCGCGATACTAGAGAGGCTAGCAATGGTGGAAGGGTGAGAGTGCGTATAATCCATGGACTCAACATTAGTCATAAAGAACTCACATACTTATTGCAAAAATCTATTAGTTATCGAAACAAAGTATTACGCGCATGCTCCTAGGGGGATAGATTGGTAGGAAAAGACCATCGCTCGTCCCCGACCGCCACTCATAAGGAAGACAATCAATAAATAAATCATGCTCCGACTTCATCACATAACGGTTCACCATACGTGCATGCTACGGGAATCACAAACTTCAACACAAGTATTTCTCAAATTCACAACTACTCAACTAGCATGACTCTAATATCACCATCTCCATATCTCAAAACAATTATCAAGTATCAAACTTCTCATAGTATTCAATGCACTTCTATGAAAGTTTTTTTATTATTCCTAAAAGCAAATTTCCATGTTGTTCTAAAGGACTCTCAAAATAATATAAGTGAAGCATGAGAGAACAATATTATCTATAAAATAAAACCACCGCGTGCTCTAAAAGATATAAGTGAAGCACTAGAGCAAAAATTATATAGCTCAAAAGATATAAGTGAAGCACATAGAGTATTCTAATAAATTTAAAATCATGTGAGTCTCTCTCAAAATGTGTGTAAAGAAAGGATGATTGTGGTAAACTAAAAAGCAAAGACTCAAATCATCAAGACGCTCCAAGAAAAACACATATCATGTGGTGAATAAAAATATAGCTCCAAGTAAAGTTACCGATAGATGAAGAAAACGAGGGGATGTCTTCCGGGGCATCCCCAAGCTTAGGCTTTTTGGTGTCCTTGAATTTTACCTTGGAGTGCCATGGGCACTCCCCTCAGTAGTTCTCTTTGCCACCATTTCCTTGTTTCCATTCCATTCTACAATTTCTCTTCATTAATACTTGATATAACTCGCTTTTCACAGGGGCTTCACGCGACAGCTTTATATAAACACTCAATAATAGAATAAAAAGTCTCTTGGAATTGAGCTCCCAGTTAGGGAGAAGAACGAAAAAGAAGTTTAAGCATCCAAATCTAAATCATAATGACTTCATTACATGTAATTGAAGTGGTGTTTTTGTATTTTCTTATCGTCTCTTCAGTTCACTGTAATGACTCTATTCTCTATGCTTCTATAGTTAGTTTTCGTATAACTCTTTGACGTGTTTATGTTCGCTTTTCTTATGGTTTAATAAGTTCTTTTATCTAGTCTATTGGGAAAAATTTTTCGATGGCAATAATAATGCAACCATGAACAACAGGCGAAGATGAAGAAGAGTCATGTCAGAAACATAACAGTGCTGGGAGTTACACTCTGTCATCTAGAGCACACAGTAAAATTACAAGACAGCAAAACATTAACGGCGCCTAAGCCTCTTGGGGATGCACGGAAAGACTCCCATCAGTATAATTCGTTATATAAAATTTCTAGAAATAATAATGTTTTGGACGTGTAGGAAAGTGTAGATCTCTATTTTTATTAACCACATGATCATGCTAATAAATTAATTAACTCACATATGGAGCGACTTTCCTAAATTAGAGATAATGGCAGCGAAGTTATCTATGTGATGTTTTAGTTTAGCTAAAGTTTCTGTTTTTTACAGCAAGATCAAAATAAAATTCTTCCCCACATCGTTCTTCCGCCAAGGTCACTCTAACCTTGGCATGAGAAAGTAATCATTAACACACCAACACAAGATTTGCACAATCTCTAATAATGAGAGACTAAGATACCTCATTTATTGAATAATAAGATGCTATATGGAAAATATTGGTTGTCCACCTCTAATATATTTTGAGAGTATAGGCTATTTCGTTTTTACAGCTATCTTAGTGAGCTAGGTACATTTATATATGTTTTTAGGAGCACAGGATCGGCTGGTTCTCAAATTGAAAGATTTTAAGATTGAAGCAACAAAGAGAGGCATAACTATAAAATTGAGTACTAAATTGTCATAGATTAGTACCAATAACATCTATGTACTTTATATACATACTTTTCAGACGTACTTCCAATAAGGCATGTAGTATACATTACAGTGGGAAATGTCATCATATATTAGTTAGTCAAGGTAAGCAAAAATCATACTCATATGGAAAACAATCACTAAGAAGATTGCCATTGAAATCTAGTGGAGAAAAAATAAGAGCTGTTGATCAACAAATTATGTAGACATTTCTCTGTTTTGAGGATATGGGAGGTGATACTAGATTAACGGACTAGAGGTAATGTAGTTAGTTAACTGTGATGAAAAATTTTGCTACGAACAACTCAACTGTTTGTGTGGAACGTTTTTGCTCATTATATAATTAGATGGAGGACTCCATAGCAAATTCAACAAATATAGCCATCCAAAAACATATTCCTTAACACGGATACGACATGTAGTCGCAAAAGGTTGCAAAATCTTCCAGTATGTGTGGGGGTTAAACATTAACTAAAGTGCATTGGCAATCTTCCAACCGACTTTTATCAAGAATAACTTCATAAGATTGGAAAAAGACATTCTCACTAAAGTAGATGATGGATCGTAAAGATAATATAGAAAATTTCTTTATTTTGAACGTCACGTTTCAAATATTTGTATGCAGAACTACTTATTTATGAATTGGCCAGAGGTCCTCAGGTTTGGATGCGAGCGATGGTCATGGGGTTATTTATTAACATTTCTCCAAAGATATCCATCAAGAAGAATAGTGGCTCACCGTCTCCATATTTGCTTGATCATTGTCAAACAAGGATATAATGTAGTAAAATAGGAAATCTCTTACTCTAGTTAACTCACAGTACAAGCTTTATGGGAGTTTTGCATATTTATATACGACATATTGAACTTTGATAAATGGATATTTTGTAGTCACCTATGGAGATTTGAGACAAATTCATGCTGTTCTATATTTCTGACGATCCTCATTCGTGAATCACTCCATACAAAGTACCTTCAATTTACCATATGCCTCTTATTGCGATGAGTTGCACAACGAATCTTCATTCGCAACTGAAAAACTTCATAAAGATAATATATGCACAAACACTAGCAATTGGTTAAAATCAGATAAAACTTGGACTACTATCTTGAAAGATTTACCAGCGGCCTATGAAGTTCCACTAGCAAATTAGGTTCTCTGTTTAGCGCAACTAAAATAACACAACAATAAACACATATTTCCAACTAACAACGAGCTAAAAGTTTAGACACTCAAATCAAATGGAGGACAGAAGAACTCTCCATTCGATTCCGGAATTATTGCCAAGAGTAGGAAAAAGGGCTGAATTAAAACGTTAACGCCAGCGTGTGATAGTGGGGTTATGAGGAACAACGTTAATTGAGTGCAACATGGCAAGCATTAATTGTAATAAGTCGAAGGTGTAAGTCCGAGTTTGTTGGCATTGGGATTTGGTAATTGTATTTGACTTGTGCGTACGCATTACTCGCCGGTCGACAGGCGCAGAGATCTTTCCTTAGCCTATCCGTGAATTTTGTGGTGAGCCACGGTGAGTTAGTTTTCTCTTGCAGAGGCAAATGGTAATTTATCTTCATACCTGTTTCTGCTGTAGACTCGACTGTCAGTCAATTCCGGTACTCAAGTTTTTGAGAACCAAGGTATAAATCCAGTAGAATACCGCAGGGGCGCTTCCAAAGTAGTACAGTCATATTTTCTGCTTCTAGTACATAGCATCAAATATAATAAGTAAGTTGTAATTCTCTATCGAACGTATGGCGGAGTTAAAATAAAGGGGCTAGTCAATTGTGATGCACTCTTCCGGACTACCATTATTAGAGTATGTCAAGGAGTGAGATCTGCCGATAGGTGGAGAGTAAAATAGGATATTGAGAAAGATGAAAATATTTATGATTCACTTAAGGTATTAGTTTAGTATGTTAGGCTATCGCTGAGGACAGTAGAGTAAAAGGAAGAAATTCAGAAAAGAACTAAAAAAGTAAGATCAGGAAGAAAGGCTCTGCTATGAATAGGAAAAGTAAAAAGTAAGAGACACACGCGGGATAAGGTTGATACAATGTTAAACTTAGAATCAATAGGAAATAGTGGCTTCTCTCTTATTGATAATACTCCAACAGTTGATTAACGGTGGGGTCAACCGAATTGTACATTTTGCATAACAAATTGAAAGGCAAGCAGAATATATTGAATGAGTAATACTTCATTTAGCATATAGTAGTATAATAGTACTTTCCTATGCACTTCACAACTAGTAGATCAAAACGATCTTTGCAATCTACCACTAATCTACTTCCTATCACTATCGATACCGCTTATAGTATTGGATGGCATCTGATGTATTTATAGTCATTAGAGAGGTCTGGCAAGAGTTGATCTGCTTTATATATCAGAGATCTGACATGAGTGTCAGAGGGCTATACCTAAAATATCCTTAGGTATTCGTGATGAAGCATATATGACAGACCTATCTTGTTGTATCCGCTCAACCCGCTGGCAACTAATTATTGATATCGTGGATGCGTTTCCCTCCTTAGAATTGCTCACATTGGGAGATCTAGGCGAGTCTACACGTTGACAAATTGTACGTCTGACAAGTCGGCAATACCTTACACTCTCCCTTCACATTGATACCTGATTTGAAATGAAAGATCATATCTCAGTAAGGTAGCCCGTTGATACGCCTAGGTTGCAATCGACAAACGATCAATTCGATAGTAGACTCTCAAAGATTATATTGCTCAATTACACTAACCCATACATAAAAGAATTCAGAGAAGAATCAAATATTGTTCATAGATAATCTGGATCATAAACCCACAATTCATCGGATCTCGACAAACACACCGGAAAAGAAGATTACATCGAATAGATCTCCAAGAGAATCGAGGAGAACTTTGTATTGAGATCCAAAGAGAGAGAAGAAGCCATCTAGCTATGGACCCGAAGGTCTGAAGTAAACTACTCACACATCACCGGAGAGGCCATGGAGTTGATGTAGAGGCCCTCCGTGATCAATGCCCCCTCCGGCGGAGCTCCAGAAAAGGCCCCAAGATGGGATATCTCGGGTACAGAAGGTTGCGGCGTTGGAATTAGGTTTTCGTGGTGCTCTTGGATGTTTGCGGGGTACATGGACTTATATAGGAGGAAGAAGTAGGTCGGTGGAGCAACAAGGGGCCCACAAGGGTGGAGGGCGCGCCTAGGGGGGGAGGCGCGCCCCCTGCCTTATGGCCTCCTCGATTGTTTCTTGACGCCCACTCCAAGTCTCCTGGATCACGTTTGTTGAGAAAATCATGTTCCCAAAGGTTTCATTCCATTTGGACTTCGTTTGATATTTCGTTTCTGTGAAACACTGAAATAGGCAAAAAAAACAGCAGTTTGGGCTGGGCCTCCGGTTAATAGGTTAGTCCCAAAAATGATATAAAAGTGTAAAATAAAGCCCATTAACATCCAAAAGAGATAATATGATAGCATGGAGCAATCAAAAATTATAGATACGTTGGAGACGTATCAGCCACAAGAGACACTGGCGGCCTGGGCCTACACTCGGCCAGTTTACCATTGTACCCCTGAGGGGTAGGCCTATATAAACCCCCTAGGGTACCCATGCAAAGGGTTCAGACTCTTAGAGAAACACACACACATAGAGAGGGAGTTAGGGCTAGCCTTGTTCTTCTTCCTCCTCTAGAGAAACAGCTCTAGGAGCAATCTTGTAGCCACTCTTGTTGAGTTAGTGAACATGCGGAGACCCCGCAGAGCAGGACTAGGGGTGTTATCTCCTAGGAGAGCCCCGAACCTGGGTAAGATCCGCCGGCGTGCATGTCTTCGCCTCATCCCATTTCCTGGCACCGGCGACGTCTTACTTAGCCCCCACCATGATAAGCCATCCATTGGCATATGTCGCACGACACCCCCAACATTTGGCGCCCACCATGGGGCTAGGTGCACCGTTGTGTTTCGTCTGAAGAAGGTGGTGAGATTCTGCAAGAGATTCATGAAGGAGATTGTGGTCATCATGCCGGTTCTAAATCTCTCGTCGCCAAGGCTTTTCGTCATGGTTTTCATTGGTTGACGGCTCATGCAGATGCTGAGGATTTGGTCAGCAGATGTGACAGTTGTCAGAAATTTTCACGGCGAGCTCATGTTCTGGCTCAAGAATTGAGGATGATTCCAATTACTTAGCCATTTGTGACTTGGGGGTTTGATATGGTTGGGCCTTTTAAGAGGTTCCCAGATAAAAAGACCCACCTTCTGGTGGTGGTGGACAAGTTCACTAAGTGGGTTGAAGCAGAGCCAGTTAGCAAGTGTGAGGACGCAATAGCAGTCATGTTTGTCAAGAAGGTGATTTTCCGTTTTGGCTTTCCCCACAACATTATAACAGATAATGGTACTAATCTGTCTGAAGGTGCCACAAAAGAATTTTGTCAACAAGAGCATATTCGACTTGATGTCTCCTCTGTGGCTCACCCCCAGTACAATGGTCAAGCAAAACGAGCTAATCAAGAGATTCTGCGAGGTATCAAGCCCCGGCTTATGGTTCCTTTGCAAAGAACGCCGGGCTGTTGGGTGGAGGAGTTACCCTTAGTATTATGGAGTATCAATAGAACCCCTAACAGATCTATGGGTTACACTCCTTTTTTCATGGTTTATGGAGCAGAGGCGATTCTCCCAAGTGACATCTGCCACGATTCACCCCGGGTGGTAGCTTACGTTGAAGCTGACAATGAACAAGCACAACAAGATGCACTTGACCTGTTAGATGAGGAGCGTGATAATGCGTGGCTCATTCAGCGATTTACTAGCAAGATCTGCGTCGTTATCATAGCCGCTGGGTCAAAACCAGAACATTTCAAGAAGGCGATTTGGTGCTCTGGCTCATCCAGGATCAAACGGATATGCATAAACTACCACCGCCTTGGGAAGGACCTTTCGTGGTCAGCAAGAATCTGCATAATGGGTCTTATTACCTTATTGGTGTTCGAGACCACAAGGACTCACGCACATCTGAGGAGGAGACCCGTCGGCCGTGGACCATTGCTCATCTTCGCCCTTACTATACTTGAGCCACCGGCTCTCATGATGTATATAATCTGATGGTGTATATATTATAGACAGTATAATAAGGCCGGCATCCCTAATAATTCAGGGACTCGGTCGTTTCACTTGATTGAAGATGAGTCTTTATCATCTCCTTACATGTTCATTTAAGAGGCTTAACGCCCAATGATACGTCCATTTTGCATCATGCTTTTATATCGATATTTATTGCATTATGGACTGTTATTTCACTTTATGTCACAATACTTATGGCTATTCTCTCTTATTTTACAAGGTTTACATAAGGAGGGAGAACGAGAGAGATTGGAATTCTGGGCTGGAAAAGGAGCAAATATTAGAGACCTATTCTGCGCAACTCCAAAAGTCCTGAAACTTCACAGAACTTCTTAAAATAAATAAAGAAAAATCCATGCCAAAGATGAAGGCCAGGGGGCCCACACCCTGCTCACGAGGGTGGGGCGCGCCCCCCCTAGGGCGCGCCCCCCTACCTCGTGGGCCCCTGGTGGCTCTCCGACGTCCATCTTCTCCTATATGAAGTCTTTCGATGAGAAAAAAATAAGAGGGAACTTTTTGGGACGAGACTCCGCCGCCACATGGCGGAACCTTGGCGGAACCAATCTAGAGCTCCGACAGAGTTGTTCTGCCGGGGATACTTCCCTCCGGGAGGGGGAAATCATCACCATCATCATCACCAACGCTCCTCTCATCGGGAGAGGGCAATCTCCATCAACATCTTCACCAGCACCATCTCATCTCCAAACCCTAGTTCATCTCTTGTATCCAATTCTTGTCTCAAAGTCTGGGATTGGTGCTAGTAGGTTGCTAGTAGTGTTGATTACTCCTTGTAGTTGATGCTAGTTGGTTTATTTGGTGGAAGATCATATGTTCAGATCCTATATGCATGTTATTACCCCTCTGATTATGAACATTAATATGCTTTGTGAGTAATTATGTTTGTTCCTGAGGACAAGGGAGAAGTCTTGCTATTAGTAGTCATGTGAATTTGGTATTCGTTTGATATTTTGATAAGATGTATGTCGTCTAGCCTCTAGTGGTGTTATGTGAACGTCGACTACATAACACTTCACCATTATTTAGGCCTAGAGGAAGGCATTGGGAAGTAATAAGTAGATGATGGGTTGCTAGAGTGATAGAAGCTTAAACCCTAGTTTATGCGTTGCTTCGTAAGGGGCTGATTTGAATCCACATGTTTCATTCGATGGTTAGGTTTACCTTAATACTTTTGTTGTAGTTGCGGATGCTTGCAATAGAGGTTAATCATAAGTGGGATGCTTGTTGAAGTAAGAACAGCACCCAAGCACCGGTCCACCCACATATCAAATTATCAAAGTATCGAACGCGAATCATATGAACATGATGAAACTAGCTTGATGATATTCCCATGTGTCCTCGGGAGCGCTTTTCCTATTATAAGAGTTTGTTCCAGCTTGTCCTTTGCTACAAAAGGATTGGGCCACCTTGCTGCACTTTATTTACTTTTGTTACTTGTTGCTCGTTACAATTTATCTTATCACAAAACTATCTGTTACCACTTATTTCAGTACTTGCAGAGAATACCTTGCTGAAAACCGCTTATCATTTCCTTCTGCTCCTCGTTGGGTTCGACACTCTTACTTATCGAAAGGACTACGATAGATCCCCTATACTTGTGGGTCATCAAGACTCTTTTCTGACGCCGTTGCCGGGGAGTGTAGCGCCTTTGGTAGGTGGAATTTGGTAAGGAAAAATTAATATAGTGTGCTGAAAATTTACTGTCACTTGTTACTATGGAAAGTAATTCTCTGAGGGGCTTGTTCGGGGTATCTTCACCCCGTCCAGTACAGCAAAGAGTTGCTCCTCAACCTACTAAACCTACTGAAAATGAAACTCCTTTTGAATTTCCTTCGGGTATGATGGAAAAATTGCTAGCTAACCCTTTTACAGGAGATGGAACAAAGCATCCTGATGAGCACTTAATATATGTGGATGAAGTTTGTGGATTATTTAAGCTTGCAGGTATACCCGATGATGTTGCTAAGAAGAAGGTATTCCCTTTATCTTTGAAGGGAGACACATTGATATGGTATAGGCTATGTGATGATATGAGATCATGGGATTATAAAAGATTGAAGTTGGAATTTCATCAAAAGTATTACCCTATGCATCTTGTTCATCGTGATCGCAATTATATATATATAATTTCTGGTCTCGCGAAGGAGAAAGCATCTCTCAAGGTTGGGGGAGGCTTAAATCAATGTTATATTCATGCCCCAATTATGAGCTCCCGAGATAAATAATTTTGCAAACCTTTTATGCTCGAATTTCTGAAAACAATCGCACCATGCTTGATACTTCTTGTGCTGGCTCTTTTATGATGAAGACTATTGAATTCAGATGGAATTTATTGGATAGAATTAAACGCAACTCTGAAGATTGGGACCTCGGAGAAGGTAAGGAGTCAGGTATGACACCTAAGTTTGATTGTGTTAAATCTTTTATGGACACCGATATTTTCCGTAATTTTAGCACTAAATATGGACTTGACTCTGAGATAGTAGCTTCTTTCTGTGAATCTTTTGCTACTTATGTTGATCTCCCTAAGGAGAAGTGGTTTAAATATCATCCTCCCATAGAAGTAAAAGTAGCTGCACCTATTAAAGTTGAAGAAAAGACTGTCACTTATAATGATCCTATTGTTCCTACTTCTTATATTGAGAAACCACCTTTCCCTGTTAGAATAAAGGATCATGCTAAAGCTTCAACTGTTGTTCGTAAAAGCAATATTAGAACTTATACACCTCCTGAGCAAGTTAAAGTAGAACCTAATATTGCTATTGTTAAAGATCTCTTGTCTGATAATATTGATGGGCATGTTATTCAGTTCGAAGGTGAAACTGCTAGAAATTCTAAACCTTGTGCTAAAGATAAACATAGACCTGTGGTAGGCGTGCCTGTTATTTCTGTTAAAATAGGAGATCATTGTTATCATGGCTTATGTGATATGGGTGCTAGTGCTAGTGTAATACCTATTGACTTATACGAAGAAATTAAGAATGAAATTACACCTGCTGAGTTAGAAGGTATTGATGTCACAGTTAAACTTGCCAATAGAGATACTATCACCAATGGGAATTGTTAGAGATGTTGAAGTCTTGTGTGGGAAAACTAAATATCCTGCTGATTTTCTTGTTCTTGGTTCCCCATAAGATAGCTTTTGTCCCATTATATTTGGTAGACCCTTCTTAAATACTGTCAATGCTACCATAGATTGCACAAAGAATGTTGTTACTGTTGGCTTGGATGATATGGTTCATGAGTTTAATTTCCCTAAATTTAGTAAACAATATCGTGAGGAAGAATTACCTAGTAAGGATGAAATTATTGGTCTTGCTTCTATTGCCATACCTCCTAGTGATCCTTTAGAACATTATCTGCTAGACCATGAAAATGATATGTTCATGAATGAAAGAAGGGAAATAGATGAAGTATTCTTTAAACAGGAACCCTACTGCAACATCATTTGCCTGTTGAAAATTTTAGGGGATCCTCCTCCACCCAAGGGTGATCCCGTGTTTGAGCTTAAACCTTTGCCCTGATAATCTTAAATATGCTTATCTTGATGAAAAGAAGATATATCTGTTATTATTAGTGCTAACCTTTCAGAGCATGAAGAAGAAAGATTATTGAAAACTCTGAAGAAGCACCGTGCTGCTATTGGATATCCTCTTGATGGATCTTAAGGCATTAGTCCCACTCTCAACATAAAATAAATTGGAAGCAGATGCCAAAACCAGTTCGTGAATCCTCAAACGACGTCTGAAATCCTAAAATGAAAGAAGGTAAGAAAAGAAAATACTAAAGCTTCTGGAGCAGTATGATATCTCGTTGTTGATAGTGAGGGTAAGTCCTGTCCATTGTGTCCCTAAGAAGGAGGTATTACTTTGTTCCTAATGATAAAGATGAATTGATTCCACAAAGAATTATCACAGGTTATAGGATGGTAATTGATTTCCGCAAATTAAATAAAGCTACTAAGAAAGATCATTACCCCTTACCTTTTATTGATCAAATGCTAGAAATATTATGCAAACATACACACTATTGCTTTCTAGATGGTTATTCTGGTTTCTCTCAAATACCTGTGTCGGCTAGAGATCAATCAAAGACTACTTTTACATGCCCTTTTGGTACTTTTGCTTATAGACGTATGCCTTTTGGTTTATGTAATGCACCTGCTACCTTTCAAAGATGCATGATGGCTATATTCTCTGACTTTTGTGAAAAGATTTGTGAGGTTTTCATGGACGATTTTCCGTCTATGGTTCCTCTTTTGATGATTGCTTGAGCAATCTTGATCGAGTTTTGTAGAGATGTGAAGAAAATAATCTTGTCTTGAATTGGGAAAAGTGCCACTTTATGGTTAATGAAGGTATTGTCTTGGGGCACAAAGTTTCTGAAAGAGGTATTGAAGTTGATAAAGCCAAGGTTGATGCTATTGAAAAGATGCCATGTCCCAAGGACATCAAAGGTATAAGAAGTTTCCTTGGTCACGCTGGATTTTACAGGAGGTTCATTAAGGACTTCTCAAAAATTTCTCGGCCTCTGACTAATTTATTGCAAAAAGATATACCATTTGTCTTTGATGATGATTGTGTAGAAGCATTTGAAATACTTAAGAAAGCATTAGTCTCTGCACGTGTTGTTCAGCCACCTGATTGGAATTTACCCTTTGAAATTATGTGTGATTCTAGTGATTATGCTGTAGGTGTTGTTCTAGGGCAAAGAGTTGATAAGAAATTAAATGTTATTCATTATACTAGTAAGACTCTAGACAATGCTCAAATAAATTATGCTACTACTAAAAAAGAGCTTTTAGCAATTGTATTTGCTTGTGATAAGTTCAGATCTTATATTGTTGATTCTAAAGTAACTATTCAAACTGATCATGCTGCTATTAAATACCTTATGGAAAAGAAAGATGCTAAACCTAGACTTATTAGATGGGTTCTCTTGCTACAAGAATTTGATTTGCATACTGTTCATAGAAAGGGAGCTAAGAACCCCGTTGCAGACAACTTGTCTAGGTTAGAAAATATTCTTGATGACCCACTAATACGTCTCCAACGTATCTATAATTTTTGATTGCTCCATGCTATATTATCTACTGTTTTGGGCAATATTGGGCTTTATTTTCCACTTTTATATTATTTTTGGGACTAACCTATTAATCGGAGGCCCAGCCCAGATTTGTTGTTTTATGCCTATTTCAGTGTTTTGAAGAAAAGGAATATCAGACGGAGTCGAAACGGAACGAAATCAATTGGAGAAGTTATTTTTGGAAGGAAACACACCTGATGGACTTGGACCCCATGTCAGAAGATACGGGAGCTGCCCACGAGGGTGGGGGCGCGCCCACCCCCCTAGGCGTGCCCCCTGCCTCGTGGGGCCCCCGTGGCTCCCCTGACGTGCTTCTTCTGCCTATATAACTCCATATACCCTAAAATTTCTAGAACGCACAATAGATCGGGAGTTCCACCGCCAGAAGCCTCCGTAGCCACCAAAAGTCAATCGGGACCCTATTCCGGCACCCTTCCGGAGGGGGGAACCCTCACCGGTGGCCATCTTCATCATCCCGGCGCTCTACATGACGAGGAGGGAGTAGTTCTCCCTCGGGGCTGAGGGTATGTACCAGTAGCTATGTGTTTTATCTCTCTCTCTCTCGTGTTCTTGATTTGGCACGATCTTGATGTATCGCGAGCTTTGCTATTATAGTTGGATCTTATGTTTCTCCTCCCCCTCTTCTCTCTTGTAATGAATTGAGTTACCCCTTTGAAGTAATCTTATCGGATTGAGTCTTTAAAGATTTGAGAACACTTGATGTATGTCTTGCCGTGGATATCTGTGGTGACAATGGGATACCACGTGCCACTTGATGTATGTTAAGGTGATCAACTTGCGGGTTTCGTGACATTGGGAACCTATGCATAGGGGTGGCACACGTTTTCGTCGTGATTCCTCCGGTAGACCTTTGGGGCACTCTTTGAGGTTCTATGTGTTGGTTGAATAGATGAATCTGAGATTGTGTGATGCATATCGTATAATCATACCCACGGATACTTGAGGTGACATTGGAGTATCTAGGTGACATTAGGGTTTTGGTTGATTTGTGTCTTAAGGTGTTATTCTAGTACGAACTCTAGGGCTGTTTGTGACACTTATAGAAATAGCCCAACGGATTGATTGGAAAGAATAACTTTGAGGTGGTTTCGTACCGTACCATAATGTCTTCGTTCGTTCTTCGCTATTAGTGATTTTGGAGTGACTGTTTGTTGCATGTTGAGGGATAGTTATGTGATCCAATTATGTTAGTATTGTTGAGAGGACTTATATTAGTGAAAGTATGAACCCTAGCCTTGTTTCCTATCATTGCAATACCGTTTATGCTCACTTTTTCCATTAGTTACCTTGCTGTTTTTATATTTTCAGATTACAAAAACTATTATCTACTATCCATATACCACCTGTATCACCATCTCTTCACCGAACTAGTGCACCTATACAATTTACCATTGTATTGGGTGTGTTGGGGACACAAGAGACTCTTTTATTTGGTTGCAGGGTTGCTTGAGAGAGACCATCTTCATCCTACGCTCCTATGGATTGATAAACCTTAGGTCATCCACTTGAGGGAAATTTGCTACTGTCCTACAAACCTCTGCACTGAGGCCACAACGTCTACAAGAAGAAGGTTGTGTAGTAGAACATCAAGCTCTTTTCTGGCGCCATTGCCGGGGAGGTTAGCGCTTGAAGGTATATCTTTAGATCTTGCAATCGAGTCTTTTAGTTTCTTGTTTTATCACTAGTTTAGTTTATAGAAGAAAACTACAAAAAAATGGAATTGAGTTTGTCTCATACGCTTCACCTTTTTAATATCTTTCGTGAGTATGATGGAAAGAATAATTATGCTCAAGTGCTAGAAGAAGAAATCTAAAAAATGTTTGGCACTAAATACGTGAATGATGAGCATGATTGCAATGTTGTTAGTACGAATTCTTTGAATATCCATGATGCTAATGATGATTGCACTAGTTATGATAAAATTGCCTCCTATAAACATGTCTTTGTGGAGTAGACTGGGTTTGCAAGTACACACCAAATAGGGAAGATAGATATTGCAAGAGGCATAAGTGTTTAGAAACTAAATTGTTGCAAGAAAGTCTTGATGTGAGTGCTGAAAATTTAAAATATCTTTACCGTACTTGTGAACTTTGCAATGAACATGGTCATTTAAATATGAAATGCAAGTTGTTTCATGACCGAATCATGTACAAAAATTGTGATGACTTGATTTCCCTTGCGCATTATAATGAACTAAGTTTGCTTTTGGGTTATGAAGAATTGAAACGTCAAACTAAGAATTCCAGAATATAACCTTGAGAAATTCCTTGACTATTGATCTAGAGAAGGTTTATATGTATTGTGCGGTGAATTGCATTGAAAATCCTTATATTGCCAATTATACATAAAGAAAGAAAACAAATAGAGGATGAAGAGAATACTAATGAAAGGGAAGAGACTTCCCATATCCCTCCTATTATTTCTTATGATGAATCAGGTAACGAGGAGGAGCCTTCTATTCAACCAATCTCATTAATAAGGAGCTCCAAAAAGAGGATTGAACCCACACATGATGTGGTGAAGAAGAAGAAAAGAAAAAGGAAGAGAGGTAAAAAGATATCTCTCCCAAATAAATGCTGCTCCTATTACTATTGTGCCTCATGAAAATATAATTGTAGAAGATAATGATACTTTTTTGATCTTGAAAATCTTTTTGGCACTTGCTTGGAAGAATATGATAATTGCTATACTATTGGTGCTATCCATACTATTAATGATGAGAGTGATTATGCTTATGATAAAAAGGCCCAAGCTTGGGGAAGCTATGTTTGATGAGGATGACATATTTGAGAATATATTTGCTGCAATTAATGTTTGTCCCAAGCTTGGGGATGCTACGCTTAATGAATGATATTTTTAGTCTCCCAAGTTTTGATATGCAAATTTCATAATGATAATAACATGCCTCCTACTTATGATAATTATTGTGATGATACATATGCTATAAAAAGTAGTGAGGATTATATTTATAAAACTTGTCATGATTATGGTTACCCCTTTTCTGAACATTACTCTTTTAATGTGGAAACAATTTATATATATTCAAGTCTCTTATGATACTCCCACTATCCCGAATGAGAAGAATTTTGCTTATGTGGAGAGTAGTAAATTTTCTATGCTTGTAGATCATGAAAAGAATGCTTTAGGTGCTGGTTATATTGTTGAATTCATTCATGATGCTACTGAAAATTATTATGAGGGAGGAATATATGCTTGTAGGAATTGCAATAATATCAAGTTTCCTCTCTATGTGCTTAAAGTTTTGAAGTTATGCTTGTTTACCTTCCTATGCAAGTTGATTCTTGTTCCCACAAGTTGTTTACTCACAAAATCCCTATGCATAGGAAGTATGTTAGACTTAAATGTGCTAGTCATATTCTTCATGATGCTCTCTTTATGTTCATTCTTATCTTTTATGTGAGCATCATTGAAATCATCATGCCTAGCTAGGGGCGTTAAACGATAGCGCTTGTTGGGAGGCAACCCAATTTTATTTTTTTTCCTGTTTAGTAATAAATAATTCATCTAGCCTCTGTTTAGATGTGGTTTTATGTTTTAATTAGTGTTTGTGCCAAGTAGAACCTTTGGGAAGACTTGGGGAAAGTCTTGTTGATCATGCTGTAAAAAAACAGAAACTTTAGCGCTCACGAGAATTGCTGCCATTTTTATTTGGAGAGTGCTATTTAGTTAATTATTTTTGCAGATGATTAATAGATAAATTCCTCAGGTCCAGAAATTTATTTGAGAATTTTATGAGTTCCATAAGTATACGTTTGATTCAGATTACTACAGACTGTTCTGTTTTTGACAGATTCTGTTTTTCATGTGTTGTTTACTTATTTTGATGAATCTATGGCTAGTAAAATAGTTTATAAACCATAGAGAAGTTGGAATACAGTAGGTTTAACACCAATATAAATAAAGAATGAGTTCATTACAGTACCTTGAAGTGGTGATTTTGCTTTCTTATACTAACGGAGCTTACGAGTTTCTGTTAAGTTGATGTCTACTACACAACCTTCTTCTTGTAGACGTTGTTGGGCCTCCAAGTGCAGAGGTTTGTAGGACAGTAGCAAATTTCCCTCAAGTGGATGACCTAGGTTTATCAATCCGTGGGAGGCATAGGATGAAGATGGTCTCTCTCAAGCAACCCTGCAACCAAATAACAAAGAGTCTCTTGTGTCCCCAACACACCCAATACAATGGTAAATTGTATAGGTGCACTAGTTCGGCGAAGAGATGGTGATACAAGTGCAATATGGATGGTAGATATAGGTTTTTGTAATCTGAAAATATAAAAACAGCAAGGTAACAAGTGGTAAAAGTGAGCGTAAACGGTATTGCAATGCTAGGAAACAAGGCCTAGGGTTCATACTTTCACTAGTGCAAGTTCTCTCAACAATAATAACATAATTGGATCATATAACTATCCCTCAACATGCAACAAAGAGTCACTCCAAAGTCACTAATAGCGGAGAACAAACGAAGAGATTATTGTAGGGTACGAAACCACCTCAAAGTTATTCTTTCTGATCGATCTATTCAAGAGTCCGTAGTAAAATAACACGAAGCTATTCTTTCCGTTCGATCTATCCTAGAGTTCGTACTAGAATAACACCTTAAGACACAAATCAACCAAAACCCTAATGTCACCTAGATACTCCAATGTCACCTCAAGTATCCGTGGGTATGATTATACATATATAACACAATCTCAGATTCATCTATTCAACCAACACAAAGAACTTCAAATAGTGCCCCAAAGTTTCTATCGGAGAGTAGACGAAAACGTGTGCCAACCCCTATGCATAAGTTCACGAGGTCACGGAACTCGCAAGTTGATCACCAAAACATACATCAAGTGGATCACGTGATATCCCATTGTCACCACAGATAAGCACATGCAAGACATACATCAAGTGTTCTCAAATCCTTAAAGACTCAATCCGTTAAGATAACTTCAAAGGGAAAACTCAATCCATTACAAGAGAGAAGAGGGGGAGAAACATCATAAGATCCAACTATAATAGCAAAGCTCGCGATACATCAAGATCATTCCAAATCAAGAACACGAGAATAGAGAGAGAGAGAGGAGATCACACATAGCTACTGGTACATACCCTCAGCCCCGAGGGTGAACTACTCCCTCCTCATCATGGAGAGCGCCGGGATGATGAAGATGGCCACCGAGAGGGATTCCCCCCTCCGGCAGGGTGCCGAAACAGGGTCCCGGATTGGTTTTGGTGGCTACAGAGGCTTGCGGCGGCGGAACTCCCGATCTAGTTTCTTTCTGGAAATTTGGGTATATATAAGAGGTGTTGGAGTCGGGAACAAGTCAAGGGTGTCCCCGAGGCGGCCACGAGATAGGGGCGCGCCCAGAGGGTAGTGCGCGCCCCCACCCTCATGGTGGCCTCGGGACTCCTTTGGTCCATTCTCCGATACTGCGTGGGCTTTCTTCTGGTCCAAAAACGACCTCCGTGAAATTTCAGGTCAATTGGTCTTCGTTTGGTTTTCCTTTCTGCGATACTCAAAAACAAGGAAAAAACAGAAATTGGCACTCGGCTCTAGGTTAATAGGTTAGTCACAAAAATCATATAAAATAGCATATAAATGCATATAAAACATCCAAGGTTGATAATATAATAGCATGGAACAATAAAAAATTATAGATACGTTGGAGACGTATCAGCGGTGCCATGGCATAGACACGAAGGAGCTTGTGCCAGGTGTGAATGGGGAACGTACCAGAGGGGGTGGCGGGGCGGGGTGAGGGTTTGTGACGTGCGGATGGTGAGGGTTTTCTTTTTTTGAATGGGTGGTGAGGGTTTTCTGTCCCACAAAGATTTTTGGGGGTGACAGTTTGCTAGAGCGAACCGTGTATGACTGATTGCAACAGGCAAAATGAAAGTCATTGCACATGGTTCCAATTTTTGGGAACCGTGTTGAATTGACGTACTACCTCCGTCCTGGTTTATTGGCCCCCCTTTGTAATTTTGAACAATATTTAACATACTCAGACATAGATATAGCGTGGACGTACATAAGCATAGTCACCAAGTAACATAGTTTCAAACCGTCATTAAGCATACTCAGCATACATAAGCTCGATCCATCCCACATCTCATCTCACATGCCGACATGATCCTTGAAGCCTTCTCCCCAGGTACTTGGTATCGCGCCGTGCGCCACCCTGTGAGAATACTTCTGCTTGAAGGAGCAACGCCCGTCCTCTTGCATGTGCGAGAACACTTAGATACGCATTCATGAAGATTCGGGTTGCAAAATGGGCATCCATAAGCCGCCGTTCCAAGTCCTAATACGCCTGTTATGCATTCCCGTATAAAGCTCCCTCAAGATTTGCCTCTCGTACCTCCTCTGGCCAATCTCATCCTCGCTGTTCCACATCGTTAGACAACACCTATACAATAGTAAACAAATTTGGCATCAAATCAATGATTACATGCCCTGTGAAGTAGGATTAAGGAATTATGGCTATTTATGTATACATATCCAGAGATTATGGTTTGGATTTTTAAGCGCAGTCATCTACATACAGACCATCTTGAAGAAATAATGGCACAAGATATGTAGGTCATTCTAAATAAATTGCCAAGTCCTGGCTAGGAATTATTAGCCATGACACTAACCCTAGCCGGATACTAAGCACAAATCAATTGGCATAGATGAAACACTAATCACTTATCACTTGTACCATTCAAACAATCAATACACCGTTGGGGAACGTTGCAGAAAACAAAAAATTCCCTACGGTTTTCACCAAGACCATCTATGAGTTCATCTAGCAACGAGTGATCGGTATGCATCTACATACCTTTGTAGATCTAGAGCGGAAGCGTTCAAGAACGGGGATGAGGGAGTCGTACTCGACGTGGAATCCAAATCACCCGGAGATCTAGCGCCAAACGGAACGGCAACCTCCGCGTTCAACACCACGTACGGCCAGCATGACGTATCCTTCTTCTTGATCCAGCAAGGGGGAAGGAGAGGTTGAGGAAGATGGCTCCACCAGCAGCACGACGGCGTGGTGGTGATGGAGCTGCAGTACTCCGGCAGGGCTTCGCCAAGCTCTATGGAGGAGGAGGAGGTGTTGGAGAGGGAGAGGGAGGCACCAAAGCTGAGGATGAGGCCCTCCATCCCCCCACTATATATAGGGGGCCTAGGGGGGGGGCGCCGGCCCTAGGAGATGCAATCTCCTAGGGGGGCGGCGGCCAAGGGGGGGGGGGCTTGCCCCCCAAGCAAGGGGCGCCCCCCCCTTTAGGGTTTCCCCTACCCTAGGCGCATGGGCCCTAGGGGGAAGTGGCGTCCCAGCCCACTTTGGGCTGGATCCCTTCCCACTTCAGCCCATGGGCCCTCCGGGATAGGTGGCCCCACCCGGTGGACCCCCGGGACCCTTCCGGTGGTCCCGGTACAATACCGGTGACCCCGAAACTTGTCCCGATGGCCGAAATAGCACTTCCTATATATAATTCTTTACCTCCGGACCATTCCGGAACTCCTCGTGACGTCCGGGATCTCATCCGGGACTCCGAACAACATTCGGGTTACTGCATATACATATCCCTACAACCCTAGCGTCACCGAACCTTAAGTGTGTAGACCCTACGGGTTCGGGAGACATGTAGACATGACCGAGATGCTCTCCGGTCAATAACCAACAGCGGGATCTGGATACCCATGTTGGCTCCCACATGCTCCTCGATGATCTCATCGGATGAACCACGATGTCGAGGATTCAAGCAACCCCGTATACAATTCCCTTTGTCAATCGGTATGTTACTTGCCCGAGATTCGATCGTCGGTATCCCAATACCTCGTTCAATCTCGTTACCGGCAAGTCTACTTATTACTCGGTACCGACTAGATGCATGATCCCGTGATCAACCACTTGGTCACCTTGAGCTCATAATGATGATGCATTACCGAGTGGGCCCAGTGATACCTCTCCGTTATATGGAGTGACAAATCCCAGTCTCGATCCGTGTCAACCCAACAGACACTTTCGGAGATACCTGTAGTGCACCTTTATAGTCACCCAGTTACGTTGTGACGTTTGATACACCCAAAGCACTCCTACGGTATCCGGGAGTTACACGATCTCATGGTCAAAGGAAAAGATACTTGACATTGGAAAAGCTCTAGCAAACGAACTACACGATCTTTGTGCTATGCTTAGGATTGGGTCTTGTCCATCACATCATTCTCCTAATGATGTGATCCCGTTATCAATGACATCCAATGTCCATAGCCAGGAAATCATGACTATCTGTTGATCAACGAGCTAGTCAACTAGAGGCTTACTAGGGACATATTATGGTCTATGTATTCACACGTGTATTACGATTTCCGGATAATACAGTTATAGCATGAATAAAGACAATTATCATGAACAAGGGAATATAATACTAATGCTTTTATTATTGCCTCTAGGGCATATTTCCAACAGTCTCCCACTTGCACTAGAGTCAATAATCTAGTTACATTGTGATGAATCGAACACCCATGGAATTCTGGTGTTGATCATGTTTTGCCCTAGGGAGAGGTTTAGTCAACGGATCTGCTACATTCAGGTCCGTATGTACTTTACAAATCTCTATGTCTCCATTTTGAACATTTTCACGAATGGAGTTGAAGCGACGCTTGATGTGCCTTGTCTTCTTGTGAAATCTGGGCTCCTTGGCAAGTGCAATAGCTCCAGTGTTGTCACAAAAGAGTTTGATTGGCCCCGACGCATTGGGTATGACTCCTAGGTCGGTGATGAACTCCTTCACCCATATTGCTTCATGTGCTGCCTCCGAGGCTGCCATGTACTCCGCTTCACATGTAGATCCCGCCACGACGCTCTGCTTGCAGCTGCACCAGCTTACTGCTCCACCATTCAACATATACACGTATCCGGTTTGTGACTTAGAGTCATTCAGATCTGTGTCGAAGCTAGCGTCGAGGTAACCCTTTACGACGAGCTCTTCGTCACCTCCATAAACGAGAAACATTTCCTTAGTCCTTTTCAGGTACTTCAGGATATTCTTGACCGTTGTCCAGTGTTCCTTACCGGGATTACTTTGGTACCTTCCTACCAAACTTACGGCAAGGTTTACATCAGGTCTGGTACACAGCATGGCATACATAATAGAACCTATGGCTGAGGCATAGGGGATGACACTCATCTCTTCTATCTCTTCTGCCGTGGTCGGACATTGAGCTGAGCTCAATTTCATACCTTGCAAAACAGGCAAGAACCCTTTCTTGGACTGATCCATTTTGAACTTCTTCAAAATCTTATCAAGGTATGTGCTTTGTGAAAGACCTATGAGGCGTCTTGATCTATCCCTATAGATCTTGATGCCTAATATATAAGCAGCTTCTCCAAGGTCCTTCATTGAAAAACTCTTATTCAAGTAGGCCTTGATGCTGTCCAAGAGTTCTATATCATTTCCCATCAAAAGTATGTCATCTACATATAATATGAGAAATGCTACAGAGCTCCCACTCACTTTCTTGTAAACGCAGGCTTCTCCATAAGTCTGCGTAAACCCAAACGCTTTGATCATCTCATCAAAGCGAATGTTCCAACTCCGAGATGCTTGCACCAGCCCATAAATCGAGCGTTGGAGCTTGCACACCTTGTCAGCATTCTTAGGATCGACAAAACCTTCCGGCTGCATCATATACAATTCTTCCTTAAGGAAACCATTAAGGAATGCCGTTTTGACGTCCATTTGCCATATCTCATAATCGTAGAAATGCGGCAATTGCTAACATGATTCGGACGGACTTTAGCTTCGCTACGGTGAGAAAGTCTCATCGTAGTCAACCCCTTGAACTTGTCGATAACCCTTAGCGACAAGCCGAGCTTATAGATGGTCACATTACCATCCGCGTCTGTCTTCTTCTTAAAGATCCATTTATTTTCTATGGCTCGCCGATCAACGGGCAAGTCAGTCAAAGTCCATACTTTGTTTTCATACATGGATCCTATCTCGGATTTCATGGCTTCTAGCCATTTGTCGGAATCCGGGCCCGCCATCGCTTCTTCATAGTTCGAAGGTTCACCGTTGTCTAACAACATGATTTCCAAGACAGGGTTGCCGTACCACTCTGGTGCGGAACGTGTCCTTGTGGACCTTCGAATTTCAGTAGGAGCTTGATCAGAAGTATCTTGATCATTATCATTAACTTCCTCTCTAGTCGGTGCAGGCACCTCAGGAACATTTTCTTGAGTTGCGCCATTCCGGTTCAAGAGGTAATACTTCATCAAGTTCTACTTTCCTCCCACTTACTTCTTTCGAGAGAAACTCTTTCTCAGAAAGAGTCCTTCTTGGCAACAAAGATCTTGCCTTCGGATCTGAGGTAGAAGGTATACCCAATAGTTTCTTTAGGGTATCCTATGAAGACGCATTTTTCCGACTTGGGTTCGAGCTTTTCAGGTTGAAGTTTCTTGACATAAGCATCGCATCCCCAAACTTTTAGAAACGACAGCTTAGGTTTCTTCCCAAACCATAATTCATACGGTGTCGTCTCAACGGATTTCGACGGAGCCCTATTTAAAGTGAATGCGGCAGTCTCTAAAGCATAGCCCCAAAAAGATAGCGGTAAATCGGTAAGAGACATCATAGATCGCACCATATCTAATAGAGTGCGATTACGACGTTCGGACACACCGTTACGCTGAGGTGTTCCAGGCGGCGTGAGTTGTGAAACTATTCCACATTTTCTTAAGTGTGTGCCAAATTCGTGACTCAAGTATTCTCCTCCACGATCTGATCGTAGAAACTTGATTTTCCTGTCACGTTGATTCTCAACCTCACTCTGAAATTCCTTGAACTTTTCAAAGGTTTCAGACTTGTGTTTCATTAAGTAGACATACCCATATCTACTCAAGTCATCAGTGAGGGTGAGAACATAACGATAGCCACCGCGAGCCTCAACACTCATTGGACCGCACACATCAGTATGTATGATTTCCAATAAGTTGGTTGCTCGCTCCATTGTTCCTGAGAACGGAGTCTTGGTCATTTTTCCCATGAGGCATGGTTCGCACGTGTCAAATGATTCATAATCAAGAGACTCTAAAAGTCCATCTGCATGGAGCTTCTTCATGCGTTTGACACCTATGTGACCAAGGCGGCAGTGCCACAAGTATGTGGGACTATCATTATCAACCTTACATCTTTTGGTACTCACACTATGAACATGTGTAGTAATACGCTCGAGATTCATTAAGAATAAACCATTGACTATCGGAGCATGACCATAAAACATATCTCTCATATAAATAGAACAACCATTATTCTCGGATTTAAATGAGTAGCCATCTCGTATTAAACGAGATCCTGATACAATGTTCATGCTCAATATGGCACTAAATAACAATTATTGAGGTTTATAACTAATCCCGTAGGTAAATGTAGAGGTAGCGTGCCGACGGCGATCACATCGACCTTGGAACCATTCCCGACGCGCATCGTCACCTCGTCCTTCCAGTTTCCGTTTATTCCGCAGCTCCTGCGGTGAGTTACAAATATGAGCAACGGCACCGGTATCAAATACCCAGGAGTTACTACGAGTACTGGTAAGGTACACATCAATTACATGTATATCAAATATACCTTTGGTGTTGCCGGCCTTCTTGTCCGCTAAGTATTTGGGGCAGTTCCGCTTCCAGTGACCCTTCCCTTTGCAATAAAAGCACTCTGTCTCAGGCTTGGGTCCATTCTTTGACTTCTTCCCGACAGCTTGCTTGCCGGGCGCAGCAACTTCCTTGCCGTCCTTCTTGAAGTTCTTTTTACCCTTGCCCTTCTTGAACTTAGTGGTTTTATTCATCATCAACACTTGATGTTCCTTCTTGACTTCTACCTCTGCTGATTTCAGCATAGCAAATACTTCAGGAATGGTCTTTACCATCCCCTGCATATTGAAGTTCATCACAAAGCTCTTGTAGCTTGGTGGAAGCGACTGGAGGATTCTGTCAATGACCGCGTCATCCGGGAGATTAACTCCCAGCTGAGTCAAGCGGTTATGTAACCCAGACATAGTGAGTATGTGCTCACTGACAGAACTATTTTCCTCCATCTTACAGCTGAAGAACTTATCGGAGACTTCATATCTCTCGATCCGGGCATGAGCTTGAAAAACCATTTTCAGCTCTTCGAACATCTCATATGCTCCATGTCTCTCAAAACGCTTTTGGAGCCCCGGCTCTAAGCTGTAAAGCATGCCGCACTGAACGAGGGAGTAGTCATCAGTACGTGTCTGCCAAGCGTTCATAGCGTCTTGGTTCTGTGGGACGGGTGGATCACCTAGCGGTGCTTGTAGGACATAATCTTTCTTGGCAGCTATGAGGATGATCCCCAGGTTCCGGACCCAGTCCGTATAGTTGCTGCCATCGTCTTTCATCTTGGTTTTCTCTAGGAACGCGTTGAAATTGAATACAACGTTGGCCATTTGATCTACAGGACATATTGCAAAGATTTTAGACTAAGTTCATGATAATTAAGTCCATCTAATCAAATTATTAATGAACTCCCACTCAGATTAGACATCCCTCTAGTCATCTAAGTATTACATGATCCGAGTGAGCTAGGCCGTGTCCGATCATCACGTGAGACGGACTAGTCAACGTCGGTGAACATCTTCATGTTGATCGTATCTTCTATACGACTCATGCTCGACCTTTCGGTCTTCTGTGTTCCGAGGCCATGTCTGTACATGCTAGGCTCGTCAAGTTAACCCTAAGAGTTTTTGCATGTGTAAAACTGTCTTACACCCGTTGTATGTGAACGTAAGGATCTATCACACCCGATCATCACGGCGTGCTTCGAAACGACGAACTGTAGCAACGGTGCACAGTTAGGGGAGAACACTTCTTGAAATTTTTGTAAGGGATCATCTTATTTACTACCGTCGTTTTAAGTAAACAAGATGCAAAACATGATAAACATCACATGCAATCAAATAATAATAGTGACATGATATGGCCAATATCACATAGCTCCTTTGATCTCCATCTTGGGGCTCCATGATCATCCTGTCACCGTCATACTCATCGACATGTAAGTCGTGATTCCTATTACAAGAACATGATCAATCTCATACATCACATATATCATTCATCACATCCTTTTGGCCATATCACATCACATAGCATACCCTGCAAAAACAAGTTAGACGTCCTCTAATTGTTGTTTGCATGTTTTACGTGGCTGCTATGGGTTTCTAGCAAGAACGTTTCTTACCTACGCAAAACCACAACGTGATATGCCAATTGCTATTTACCCTTCATAAGGACCCTTTTCATCGAATCCGATCCGACTAAAGTGGGAGAGACAGACACCCGCTAGCCACCTTATGCAACTAGTGCATGTCAGTCGGTGGAACCTGTCTCACGTAAGAGTACGTGTAAGGTCGGTCTGGGCCGCTTCATCCCACGATGCCGCCGAATCAAGATAAGACTAGTAACGGCAAGCATATTGAACAAAATCAACGCCCACAACTACTTTGTGTTCTACTCGTGCAAGAGAACTACGCATAGACCTGCTCTGATACCACTGTTGGGGAACATTGCAGAAAACAAAAATTTTCCTACGTTTCACCAAGATCCATCTAGGAGTTCATCTAGCAACGAGTGATTAGATGCATCTACGTACCTTGTAGATGGCGAGCGGAAGCGTTCAAAGAACGGGGATGATGTAGTCGAACACGACGTGATTCAAATCACCGATGATCAAGCACCGAACGGACGGTGCCTCCGCGTTCAACACACGTACGGAACGGATGACGTCTCCTCCTTTCTTGATCCAGCAAGGGGGGAAGAGAGGTTGATGAAGATCCAGCAGCACGACGGCGTGGTGGTGGATGCAGGGCGTCACAGTAGCAGGGCTTCGCCTATACTACGAGAGAGAGACGTAACGGGGAGAGAGGGAAGCACCAAAGGCTGAGGTATGAAGTCCTCCCTCTCCTCAACTATATATAGGAGGGTCCAAGGGGGGGTGCGCAGCCTAGGAGATCAATCTCCTAGGTGCGGCGGCCAGGGGAGGTTTCCCTCCCCCCCAAGGCACTTAGGGGTGCCTTCCACTAGTGGGACTCCTCCCATATGGAAACCCTAGGCGCATGGGCCTATAGGGGCTGGTGCCCTTGGCCCATATAGGCCAAGGCGCACCCCCTACAGCCCATGTGGCCCCCCGGGACAGGTGGCCCCACCCGGTGGGCCCCCGGGACCCCTCCGATGGTCCCGGTACAATACCGATAACCCCGAAACTTGTCCCGATGGCCGAAACAGCACTTCCTATATATAATTCTTTACCTCCGGACCATTCCGGAACTCCTCGTGACGTCCGGGATCTCATCCGGGACTCCGAACAACATTCGGGTTACTGCATATACATATCTTCACAACCCTAGCGTCACCGAACCTTAAGTGTGTAGACCCTACGGGTTCGGGAGACAAGCAGACATGACCGAGACGACTCTCCGGTCAATAACCAACAGCGGGATCTGGATACCCATGTTGGCTCCCACATGCTCCACGATGATCTCATCGGATGAACCACGATGTCGAGGATTAATCAACCCCGTATACAATTCCCTTTGTCAATCGGTATGTTACTTGCCCGAGACTCGATCGTCGGTATCCCAATACCTTGTTCAGTCTCGTTACCGGCAAGTCACTTTACTCGTACCGTAATGCATGATCCCGTGATCAACCACTTGGTCACCTTGAGCTCATAATGATGATGTATTACCGAGTGGGCCCAGTGATACCTCTCCGTTATATGGAGTGACAAATCCCAGTCTCGATCCGTGTCAACCCAACAGATACTTTCGGAGATACCTGTAGTGCACCTTTATAGTCACCCAGTTACGTTGTGACGTTTGATACACCCAAAGCACTCCTACGGTATCCGGGAGTTACACGATCTCATGGTCAAAGGAAAAGATACTTGACATTGGAAAAGCTTAGCAAACGAACTACACGATCTTGTGCTATGCTTAGGATTGGTCTTGTCCATCACATCATTCTCCTAATGATGTGATCCCGTTATCAATGACATCCAATGTCCATAGCCAGGAAACCATGACTATCTGTTGATCAACGAGCTAGTCAACTAGAGGCTTACTAGGGACATATTATGGTCTATGTATTCACACGTGTATTACGATTTCCGGATAATACAGTTATAGCATGAATAAAGACAATTATCATGAACAAAGAAATATAATAAAATGCTTTTATTATTGCCTCTTAGGGCATATTTCCAACCTTTCCCTGTTAGAATAAAGGATCATGCTAAAGCTTCAATTGTTCGTAAAAGCAATATTAAACTTATACACCTCCTGAGCAAGTTAAAGTAGAACCTAATATTGCTATTGTTAAAGATCTCTTGTCTGATAATATTGATGGGCATGTTATTCAGTTCGAAGGTGAAACTGCTAGAATTGCTAAACCTTGTGATAAAGATAAACATAGACCTGTGGTAGGCGTGCCTGTTATTTCTGTTAAAATAGGAGATCATTGTTATCATGGCTTATGTGATATGGGTGCTAGTGCTAGTGTAATACCTATTGACTTATACGAAGAAATTAAGAATGAAATTGCACCTGTTGAGTTAGAAGATATTGATGTTACTATTAAACTTGCTAATAGAGATACTATTGCACCAATTGGAATTGTTAGAGATGTTGAAGTCTTGTGTGGGAAACTAAATATCCTGCTGATTTTCTTGTTCTTGGTTCCCCACAAGATAGCTTTTGTCCCATTATATTTGGTAGACCCTTCTTAAATACTGTCAATGCTACCATAGATGCACAAAGAATGTTGTTACTATGGCTTGGATGATATGGTTCATGAGTTTAATTTCTCTAAATTTAGTAAACAACCAATCGTGAGGAAGAATTACCTAGTAAGGATGAAATTATTGGTCTTGCTTCTATTGTCGTACCTCCTAGTGATCCTTTAGAACACTATTTGCTAGACCATGAAAATGATATGTTCATGAATGAAAGAAGGGAAATAGATGAAGTATTCTTTAAACAGGAACCTATTCTGCAAACAATTTTGCCTATTGAAATCTTAGGGGATCCTCCTCCACCCAAGGGTGATCCCGTGTTTGAGCTTAAACCATTTGCCTGATAATCTTAAATATGCTTATCTTGATGAAAAGAAGATATATCCTGTTATTATTAGTGCTAACCTTTCAGAGCATGAAGAAGAAAGATTATTGAAAACTCTGAAGAAGCATCGTGCTGCTATTGGATATACTCTTGATGATCTTAAGGGCATTAGTCCCACTCTATGTCAACATAAAATAAATTTGGAAGCAGATGCCAAACCAGTTCGTGATCCTCAACGACGTCTGAATCCTAAAATGAAAGAAGTGGTAAGAAAAGAAATACTCAAGCTTCTGGAGGCAGGTATAATCTATCCCGTTGCTGATAGTGAGTGGGTAAGTCCTGTCCATTGTGTCCCTAAGAAGGGAGGTATTACTGTTGTTCCTAATGATAAAGATGAATTGATTCCACAAAGAATTATCACAGGTTATAGGATGGTAATTGATTTCCGCAAATTAAATAAAGCTACTAAGAAAGATCATTACCCCTTACCTTTTATTGATCAAATGCTAGAAAGATTATGCAAACATACACACTATTGCTTTCTAGATGGTTATTCTGGTTTCTCTCAAATACCTGTGTCGGCTAGAGATCAATCAAAGACTACTTTTACATGCCCTTTTGGTACTTTTGCTTATAGACGTATGCCTTTTGGTTTATGTAATGCACCTGCTACCTTTCAAAGATGCATGATGGCTATATTCTCTGACTTTTGTGAAAAGATTTGTGAGGTTTTCATGGACGACTTTTCCGTCTATGGTTCCTCTTTTGATGATTGCTTGAGCAATCTTGATCGAGTTTTGCAGAGATGTGAAGAAACTAATCTTGTCTTGAATTGGGAAAAGTGCCACTTTATGGTTAATGAAGGTATTGTCTTGGGGCATAAAGTTTCTGAAAGAGGTATTGAAGTTGATAAAGCCAAGGTTGATGCTATTGAAAAGATGCCATGTCCCAAGGACATCAAAGGTATAAGAAGTTTCCTTGGTCACGCCGGATTTTACAGGAGGTTCATTAAGGACTTCTCAAAAATTTCTCGGCCTCTGACTAATTTATTGCAAAAAGATATACCATTTGTCTTTGATGATGATTGTGTAGAAGCATTTGAAATACTTAAGAAAGCATTAGTCACTGCACCTGTTGTTCAGCCACCTGATTGGAATTTACCCTTTGAAATTATGTGTGATGCTAGTGATTATGCTGTAGGTGCTGTTCTAGGGCAAAGAGTTGATAAGAAATTAAATGTTATTCATTATGCTAGTAAGACTCTAGACAATGCTCAAAGAAATTATGCTACTACTGAAAAAGAGCTTTTAGCAGTTGTATTTGCTTGTGATAAGTTCAGATCTTATATTGTTGATTCTAAAGTAACTATTCAAACTGATCATGCTGCTATTAAATATCTTATGGAAAAGAAAGATGCTAAACCTAGACTTATTAGATGGGTTCTCTTGCTACAAGAATTTGATTTGCATATTGTTGATAGAAAGGGAGCTGAGAACCCCGTTGCAGACAACTTGTCTAGGTTAGAAAATATTCTTGATGACCCACTACCTATTAATGATAGCTTTCCTGATGAACAATTAAATGTTATAAGTACTTCTCGTAGTACTCCATGGTATGCTGATTATGCTAATTATATTGTTGCTAAATTTATACCACCTAGCTTCACATACCAACAAAAGAAAAAGTTTTTCTATGATTTAAGACATTACTTTTGGGATGACCCACATCTTTATAAAGAAGGAGTAGATGGTGTTATTAGACGTTGTGTACCTGAGCATGAACAGGAACAAGATCCTACGCAAGTGTCACTCCGAGTCTTATGGAGGACACCACGCTGGAGATAGAACTGCACATAAGGTATTGCAATCTGGTTTTTATTGGCCTACTCTCTTCAAGGATGCCCGTAAGTTTGTCTTGTCTTGTGATGAATGTCAAAGAATTGGTAATATTAGTAGACGTCAAGAAATGCCTATGAATTATTCTCTTGTTATTGAACCATTTGATGTTTGGGGCTTTGATTATATGGGACCTTTTCCTGCCTCTAATGGATACACACATATTTTAGTTGCTGTTGATTACGTTACTAAGTGGGTAGAAGCTATTCCAACTAGTAGTGCTGATCATAACACTTCTATTAAAATGCTTAAGGAAGTTATTTTCCCGAGGTTTGGAGTCCCTAGATATTTAATGACTGATGGTGGTTCACACTTTATTCATGGTGCTTTCCGTAAAATGCTTGCTAAATATGATGTTAATCATAGAATTGCATCTCCTTATCACCCACAGTCTAGTGGTCAAGTAGAGTTGAGCAATAGAGAGCTCAAATTAATTTTGCAAAAGACTGTTAATAGGTCTAGAAAGAATTGGTCCAAGAAACTTGATGATGCATTATGGGCTTATAGAACTGCATATAAAAATCCTATGGGTATGTCTCCGTATAAAATGGTTTATGGAAAAGCATGTCACTTACCTCTCGAACTAGAACATAAGGCATATTGGGCTATTAAAGAGCTTAACTATGATTTTAAACTTGCCGGTGAGAAGAGGTTATTTGATATTAGCTCACTTGATGAATGGAGAACCCAAGCTTATGAAAATGCCAAGTTGTTTAAAGAAAAAGTTAAAAGATGGCATGACAAAAGGATACAAAAGCGTGAGTTTAATGTAGGTGATTATGTATTGCTATACAACTCTCGTTTAAGATTTTTTGCAGGAAAACTTCTCTCTAAATGGGAAGGCCCCTATGTTATCGAGAGGTCTATCGTTCCGGTGCCATAAAAATCAACAACTTCGAAGGCACAAATCCGAAGGTGGTAAACGGTCAAAGAATTAAACATTATATCTCAGGTAATCCCATAAATGTTGAAACCAATATTATTGAAACCGTAACCCCGGAGGAATACATAAGGGACACTTTCCGGAATTTCAGACTCCGAAAAGGAATAGGTATGTGGTACGGTAAGTAAACCGACTCCAAAACAATTTTTAAGGCAATATTTCTCCGTTTTGGAATATTTAGAAAAATAGAAAAATAAGTAGCAGTCCGGGAAGGACACGAGGGCCCCACGAGGGTGGTGGGCGCGCCCTACCCCCTGGGCGCGCCCCCTACCTCGTGTGCACCTCGCGGACTCCGTTTTCTTGCACGTTACGTATTTTGGTCGGTAAAAATTCATTATATAACCTCCCGAAGGTTTTGACTCCCGTATCACGCAAACCTCCTCTGTTCTTGTTTCGAGCTGTTTTCTGTCAGGGTTTTCCAGGCTAGGCATCATGTCGTCTCCCTCCTCCAACAATGGTGACAACGATGCTTGGCTAATGAAGATAGATCTGAAGAGGGAAGAACCCACGAGGGTCAACAAGGATGAAAGGATCAAGAAGGCCACGGAGGATCAAGCTCCAGCAGCAAAAGACACCCTCCAACTTGATCATAACCTTCTTACCCCAACTGAGATCGAAGCTTTCAAGATGATTGAGTTAGCTCGTATACAAAACAAGTATCTCACACAAGAAAATATTTTGTTGAAGGAGCATATTGTTGCACTCAAGGGCATTATTCGCAAGCTGGAGGACCTCTTACGCTCGATGTGCGATTATCCGTCACCGCCACCTTCTTCACCGACCAAGGAGACATAATCACATGGGTATGGGCACTCCCCTTGGCAACTGCCAAGCTTGGGGGAGGTGCCCCGGTATCGTATCACAATCACAACTCCTATCTTTACCGTTTTTCTTAGTTCGATCCTATTAGTAGTATCTTGATCTAGTAGAATAAAGTTTATGGCATGATCTAGTTTTGAGTTTTGCTTTATGATCTCTCTATGTAATCGAGTCCGTGAGCTATATATAATAAAGATTAGTGTTGAGTCAAGGGCTTGATTATTTTGCCATGATCTTGGGTGAATAAAAGAAAGAAGAATAAAAAGAAACAAAAAGTTCATATTGATCTTATTGAGAGTAATGACTTCACATAGAAAGAGTATGATGATTAAAAGTTGTTGGGAGTTGGCAGACATAGCTTTGGTCATTGTTGCAATTAATAGGAAGTAATAAGGAAAGAGAGGTTTTCACATATAGATATATTATCATTGACATCTTTTATGATTGGGAGCACTCATTAAAATATGACATGCTAAAGAGTTGATGTTGGACAAGGAAGACAACGTAATGAGTTATGTCTTTCTTATATCTGAGATAAAGTATGTTGTCATGGATCCTCTAACTTGTTGAGCTTGCCTTTCCCCCTCATGCTAGCCAAATTCTCAGCACCAAGTAGAAATACTACTTGTGCTTCCAAATACCCTTAAACCAGTTTTGCCATGAGAGTCCACCATATCTACCTATGGATTGAGTAAGATCCTTCAAGTAAGTTGTCATCGGTGCAAAGCAATAAAAATTGCTCTAAATATGTATGATTGATTGGTGTGGGAGAAATAAGCTTTATACGATCTTGTGATGTGGAAGTAATAAAAGCGACGGACTGCATAATAAAGGTTCATATCACAAGGGGCAATATAAAGTGGTGTTTCTTTCGCATTGAGATTTTGTGCATCCAACCATAAAAGCGCATGGCAACCTCTGCTTCCCTCTGCGAAGGGCCTATCCTTTATTATTATCTTCTACCTTATGCAAGAGTCATGGTGATCTTCACCTTTTCTTTTTCATTTTATCCTTTGGCAAGCTCAGCATGTTGGAAAGAACATGATATATATATCTAATTGGATGTAGGGGAGCATGAACCATTATTGTTGACATTACCCTTGAGGTAAAAGGTTGTGGGGCAAAACTATAAGCCCCTATCTTTCTCTGTGTCCGATTAAAAACTCCATAACCACAAGTATCGCGTGAGTGTTAGCAATTATGGAGGACTAAATGATAGTTGAGTATGTGGACTTGCTTTTTAGCTCTGACATAGACTCTTTCCGATGTTATGATAAATTGCAATTGCTTCAATGACTGAGATTATAGTTTGTCGGAGCCCAATAAGGTTTAATTTATATACTTTGCATTGTGAATAGATCATCACTTGAAACATAAGTAATCATATGACAAAATCTATATATGTTGCTGTTATGAGAATAATCATGATGCCTTCATGTCCGTATTTTATTTTTATCGAACGCCTCTACCTCTAAACATGAGGACATATTTATTGTTATCGGCTTTTCGCTTGAGGACAAGCGAGGTCTAAGCTTGGGGGAGTTGATACGTCCATTTTGCATCATGCTTTTATATCGATATTTATCGCATTATGGACTGTTATTTCACTTTATGTCACAATACTTATGGCTATTCTCTCTTATTTTACAAGGTTTACATAAGGAGGGAGAATGCCGGCAGCTGGAATTCTGGGCTGGAAAAGGAGCAAATATTAGAGACCTATTCTGCGCAACTCCAAAAGTCCTGAAACTCCACGGAAATGTCTTAAAATAAATAAAGAAAAATCCTCGCCAAAGATGAAGGCCAGGGGGCCCACACCCTGCTCACGAGGGTGGGGGGCGCCCCCCTAGGGCGCGCCCCCTACCTCGTGGGCCCCCTGGTGGCTCTCCGATGCCATCTTCTCCTATATGAAGTCTTTCGATGAGAAAAAAAATAGGAAGGAACTTTTCGGGACGAGACTCCGCCGCCACGAGGCGGAACCTTGGCGGATCCAATCTAGAGCTCCGGCAGAGCTGTTCTGCCGGGGATACTTCCCTCCGGGAGGGGGAAATCATCACCATCGTCATCACCAACGCTCCTCTCATCGGGAGAGGGCAATCTCCATCAACATCTTCACCAGCACCATCTCATCTCCAAACCCTAGTTCATCTCTTGTATCCAATTCTTGTCTCAAAGTCCGGGATTGGTGCTAGTAGGTTGCTAGTAGTGTTGATTACTCCTTGTAGTTGATGCTAGTTGGTTTATTTGGTGGAAGATCATATGTTCAGATCCTATATGCATATTATTACCCCTCTGATTATGAACATGAATATGCTTTGTGAGTAATTACGTTCGTTCCTGAGGACAAGGGAGAAGTCTTGCTATTAGTAGTCATGTGAATTTGGTATTCGTTTGATATTTTGATAAGATGTATGTTGTCTAGCCTCTAGTGGTGTTATGTGAACGTCGACTACATAACACTTCACCATTATTTGGGCCTAGAGGAAGGCATTGGGAAGTAATAAGTAGATGATGGGTTGCTAGAGTGACAGAAGCTTAAACCCTAGTTTATGCGTTGCTTCGTAAGGGGCTGATTTGGATCCATATGTTTCATGCTATGGTTAGGTTTACCTTAATACTTTTGTTGTAGTTGCGGATGCTTGCAATAGAGGTTAATCATAAGTGGGATGCTTGTTCAAGTAAGAACAGCACCCAAGCACCGGCACCCACATATCAAATTATCAAAGTATCGAACGCGAATCATATGAACGTGATGAAAACTAGCTTGACGATATTCCCATGTGTCCTCGGGACGTTCCTATTATAAGAGTTTGTTCCGGCTTGTCCTTTGCTACAAAAGGATTGGGCCATCTTGCTGCACTTTACTTACTTTTATTGTTACTTGTTGCTCGTTACAATCTATCTTATCACAAAACTATCTGTTACCACTTATTTCAGTACTTGCAGAGAATACCTTGCTGACAACCGCTTATCATTTCCTTCTGCTCCTCGTTGGGTTTGACACTCTTACTTATCGAAAGGACTACGATAGATCCCCTATGCGTGTGGGTCATCAGCATGCTAGTCCATAGTGGTGAGTGATTGCTCTCAATGGGAACACACTTGGCACAAATACATCATCTGAACATAGTGATCTAGGTGTATCAAGGTAAATGCAGAAAATGATAAAGTTTACTTTGAGCACTCAAAACTAATAGTTCTCACTAATTCAGCAAAGCCATCATTGTATAGATCACTAGTTTACAGGGCATTCAACAATCAGTTCCCATGTTCACATCAAGCACAATATGTTAAAAAACTCAGTGGGATATCATTTAAGAAATGGCCTAGGCAACTCAAATATCAAATGATTTCAACATTATCAATGGATGATATATTCAGATTGGGGTCATGAAACAGCTCACCGGGCTTTGATCATGTAGCACTTGCTTGATCACTCTCTAAGCTGCAGCTCTTCTCCTTTGCTTCCTCGTGCATGCTCCAGCTTCACTCTTCTTCATGTGTGCCCCTTGCTTCTCATCGCCATGCTCTGACTCTACCGGGATCCCAAGGGATGTCACCTCGAACCTGGTCAGCATGTATTGATTCGTGCACAAGCAGAAACCTGAAATAGGACTCACACAAACAACGACTACAAGTGATAGGGTAGATGCCCTCTAAGTCGTCAATCGAATATCCAATTGTATAAGCATAGGAATATAGAACATGATGAGTATGATAAAATCAGCAAGCGCAATACTAACATGAGGATGATATTTATCATTAAGCATAGGTCTAGCATGAGGAAAATAAGTGTAATCATCATAAATGAGAGAAATGCCAATAACAGAGTATGTATGATCATGTTCAAGAAAACATTTTTTCAAATCTAGCTTAATTGATGGTATCATGCAATGCAAAATAGTGGCAAACAGATCATATGGACACATGTCATCAAGAGGATTAGATAAACCTGCTACATCACGCTCTTGTATGACAATAGGCAAATGAATTTCTGATTCTTCATCTTCAACTACAACAGCTTCTTCTCCTTCTTCGGGAGTGGTAGACATTGGATCTTCAACTTGTTCATTTGGTTATTCGAGCTCTGGATCATCTTGTGCCTTGGCTTCGAGAATTTCTTCTTGGATCTGAAGTATCTCTTCCTCTGGACTCTCGCTATCTTGCTTAGCTGAATGTGAAGGTGTTGGAACCTCACACAGCTCAAGGGATATCCCAGCAACACTCAACTCAAGGAGGGAAGAGATAGTACTTCCAGCGTTGATGTTCTTCTCAATCTTCCTTACTTCTTCCACTAGCTCTTTTCCACTCTTGATCTTCTTCATTTCCTCTAGTATCACTGGCCTAATTGGATCATCTTCAGCACTCCAAGTGAACTCGAGACTAAGCAATGTGATCTTGTTTATATCATCAAAGTCATCTTGTGTGGGCACTTGTGCATGAGATTGCTCAACAGGTGCTGGAGTTGTTGGTTGACCAAGTGGACGACCATTTAACTCCATTGGACACATCTCCTGGTGTTGAGGTATATGAGTAGGAGGTGAATAAAATTATTGTGGTGCATAGTTATTGCTCTCCTCTTCATACCTAAATCCCTGCATATGATTACTAGAAGCAAACGGTGAGATCTCAAGGTTGTTGCTCCTATATGACATATTCTGGTTCTCAGGCCACCCATATGAGTAATTGTTTTGGTATGAGCTAGGCTGTGGGGCGAAGCTCATGCCATAACAATCGGGAGAATGAGAGTAATCACGCTGACATTCAGCGAGTGAATGGCCCTAAAATCCACAAATATGGCATGTGGGAGCAACATAAGGATGACCTTTAGAATAAGGATCATAAGAGCTAGGCCTATCCTCAAAAACTACTTCTCGCTGCTGAGCTAAATCATCTAATCGATGGGAAATCTTACTTATCAGTTCTTGAATAGTTTCCGTGCTGTTTGTAGTGTTCCTCGCATCTCCAAGACAATCTGAATAATATGCCATAACCGAGTAGATTGCTATAACCTGCAAAAGGAAAAGAAAACAAAAAGATACTAGCTAGAAAAGGGGTTAGTGGTTAGAGATATATCACAAATGTATGGCACAAACTAGAAAAAGAAGAAAAACCTAGTCTATAGCCTAACACAATCGCATGACGCTAGTCCCCAGCAACGGCCCTAAAATGATCAAGTGTAAGTAGAATGGGTTTTCACGCCCAAACTGCGAGTGTCGTGTTCTCCACAGGGACTAGGCGACGGCGACTATGCTCGGCTAAAGCTAGGTAACATGATATTGCGTGATGAAGACATGAAATAAACCTAACTCTAACAAGGATCATCAACAAAGGAAATGACAAAGAAGCTAAGGGAGGTTCAGATTATCTTCAACAATCTTTTTGGTATTTTCGTAATGCTTGAGAAACTAAGATACTAACACAAGCTATCATCAATGACAAGAGAAGTTAAAGGACATGAACATAACACACACATATATGTATATTTACATAACACTGGTACTAGAGCTAACACATGGACTATAAAATGGAACAAATTAGATGAACACACACATACAAAAATACGAATGTGGAATTACAGGGCACTGTTCTAATACTCACCGATGAACAAAATCAATACTACAGTACTAAACAAGCACAAGTCTGAAACTGAACATGTCATAGCATTATTTTATAGTTACGAGTATGAACCAACAGCAAGTTTCAAGCACTAGTGAAATATGAATGTTACATTCGATCTCAAGTCTACAGAAATTTAGAGAGAGGGAGATGGCAGCAGCAGGAGGTTAAGGGAGAAGACGTAGAAGGAGCGCAATAAGAGAGGAGGAGCAGGAGGTTGGGAATCAGCAGCAGGTTCAGAGAAGGAAACAGCAGGAGGTTGAGGGAGAAGTAGTTGCAACAGGTTGGGGTAAGGGAAGGTGAAGAGCAGCAGCAACCATCTAGAGAAGGGGCGTGAGGGAGGAGCAGCAGTAGGTGGAAGAGAGAAGTAGCAGCAGGGGCGTGAGAGGAGGAGCAGCAGCAAGTTAGAGGTCGAGAGCAGCACCAGTTTTCTGGTTCAGAGAAGATTAGGAGGAGCAGCAGAGCAAGAGAAGAAGGAGGCAGCAGCAGGAGGTTGGAGAAGGAAGAAGCAGCGGTAGGAAGACAAGAAGGGCCAGGGACGTGGCAAGGGAGATGCAGCAGTAGAGGCGTGGGGAAGAAGAGAAGCAGCGGGGGCGAATCAAGAGGGAGGAGCAGCAAGAGAGAGAGGGAAAAGTGGAAGTGGTCGATGGCGCCGGCGTGGGTTGCTGGTGGTTCGGGGTTCAGGTGGCGGCGCTGATGGTGGATGGTGCAACGGTGGTGGTGGGTGATGGATGGATGGATGGTGATGATGAAGTGGTGCAGCAGCAGCTAGTGGTGGGGGGTGCTGTTGGCGCGGGGGCGCGCCGCCACGCCGTCCTGGCCGTAGCGGTGGCCGGAGGTGGAGAGGGAGTCGGGGGAGAGAGATGGAGATGCCAAGCCCAAAGGAGATCGATGGTTGCCGCTAGGGATTTGATCCCGTCCTCTGATCTGCCAGTTTTGTTCTTTTGCCCTTCCACTTCTCTTCTCTCTTCACAAGATGATCCCTCCAACTATAGCTTTACCCCTCTGGTTACTTCTTTTCTTGATGGCGTCCTCGCTACAGTCTCACATCTCTCTCTGCGGGGTCTTGACACTCTCCATTATAGAAGGATTTTGGGCCTTTTCGCCCTTTTCTGCAAAACATGGAGGAGTGTTGTAAATGTAGCATAATGGTGGTATTTGAATATTTCTGAAGTAAATAATGTGAAAATATGATTACAATGTAGTGCAAAAAGGCTAAAAAGATTATATGAGGAAATGCACTATCAAGTTCCCCCACACTTAAATCTTTGCTTGTCCTCAAGCAAAGGAATATGACAAGAGCAAGATTGTGAACAGTGAGCTGACTAGAGAATGCCAAGTGAAGTAGATCTCCAAACAAAGCATGCTTTGAACTTTGCTAGTGAAAATCAATGGTTAAGAGTGCTACAAAGCAGTAGGATACTAGTAAGCATGACCATTTTAAACTTTTACAATGATAAAAGAAGATCAACAAGTTTAAGTGATGAATGTGCCAAATGGTTCCTAAAGAGAGCATGATCCTGAGAACAAAAGGAACTTGAATTAAATCACTTATTTGCAGAAATATAACATTGTGGTTGAACCACTTATTAAATTTGAAGGAAGTAATGATAATATTTTATCAGTCGCACCAAAGGAACATACCACCGATCCCGAGAACATGGTATACACCTGGCTCGACCAATTATAGTTAGTTTTTTTGTTTGTCTCCCCAAAGGAACATACCACCGATCCCAGAGAACATGGTATACACCTGGTTCGACAATTATAGCATTTTTTAATATAATTAACTCCTATCCGATCCAACCAGATTTCACAAGCCACCGATCCAGGGAACATGACATGCTACTGTTAGGTAAGATCAGATAATTATTTATTCATTATTACTAATTTAACAAATGAATACAAAAAGCGAACAAGAATCATCACTCATCCGGGTCTGGTTCACATGCTACCGATCCAGGGAACATAGCATGCTAATCCATAGTGGTGAGTGATTGCTCTCAATGGGAACACACTTGGCACAAATTCATCATCTAAACATGGTGATCTAGGTGTATCAAAGTAAATGCAGATAATGATAAAGTTTACTAGTGCACTAGGGATTTGAGCACTCAAAACTAATAGTTCTCACTAATTTCAGCAAAGCAATCATTGTATAATCACTAGTTTACAAGGCATTCAACAATCAGTTCTCATGTTCACATCAAGCACAATATGTCAAAATAAATCAGGGGGATATCATTTAAGAAATGGCCTAAGCAACTCAAATATCAAATGATTTCAACATTATTAATGGATGATATATTCAGATTGGGGTCATGAAACAACTCATCATGCTTTGATCATGTAGCACTCGCTTGATCACTCTCTAAGCTACAGCTCTTCTCCTTTGCTTCCTCGTGCATGCTCCAGCTTCACTCTTCTTCCTGTGTGCCCCTTGATTCTCCTCATCGCCATGCTCTGACTCCACCGGGATCCCAAGGGATGTCACCTCGAACCTGGTCAGCATGTATTGATTCGTGCACAAGCAGAAACCTGAAATAGGACTCACCCAAACAACGACTACAAGTGATAGGGTAGATGCCCTCTAAGTCGTCAATCGAATATCCAATTGTATAAGCATAGGAATATAGAACATGATGAGTATGATACAATCAGCAAGCGCAATACTAACATGAGGATGATATTTATCATTAAGCATAGGTCTAGCATGAGGAAAATAAGTGTCATCATCATAAATGAGAGAAATGCCAATAACATAGTATGTATGATCATGTTCAAGCAAACATTTTTTTCAAGTCTAGCTTAATTGATGGTATCATGCAATGCAAAATAGTGGCAAACAGATCATATGGACGCATGTCATCAAGAGGATTAGATAAACCTGCTACATCACGCTCTTGTATGACAATAGGCAAATGAATTTCTGGTTCTTCATATTCAACTACAACAGCTTTTCTCCTTCTTCGGGAGTGGTAGACATTGGATCTTCAACTTGTTCATTTGGTTATTCGAGCTCTGGATCATCTTGTGCCTTGGCTTTGAGAATTTCTTCTTGGATCTGAAGTATCTCTTCCTCTGGACTCTCGCTATCTTGCTCAGCTGAATGTGAAGGTGTTGGAACCTCACACACCTCAAGGGATATCCCAGCAACACTCAACTCAAGGAGGGAAGAGATAGTACTACCAGCGTTGATGTTCTTCTCAATCTTCCTTACTTCTTCCACTAGCTCTTTTCCACTCTTGATCTTCTTCATTTCCTCTAGTATCACCGGCCTAATTGGATCATCTTCAGCACTCCAAGTGAACTCGAGACTAAGCAATGTGAGCTTGTCTATATCATCAAAGTCATCTTGTGTGGGCACTTGTGCATGAGATTGCTCAAGAGGTGCTGGAGTTGTTGGTTGACCAAGTGGAGGACCATTTAACTCCATTGGACACATCTCCTGGTGTTGAGGTATATGAGTAGGAGGTGAATAAAATTGTTGTGGTGCATAGTTGTTGCTCTCCTCTTCATACCTAAATCCCTGCATATGATTACTAGAAGCAAACGGTGAGATCTCAAGGTTGTTGCTCCCATATGACATATTCTGGTTCTCAGGCCACCCATATGAGTAATTGTTTTGGTATGAGCTAGGTGTGGGGCGAAGCTCATGCTATAACAATCGGGAGAGTGAGAGTAACCACGCTGACATTCAGCGGGTGAGTGGCCCTAAAATCCACAAATATGGCATGTAGGAGCAACATAAGGATGACCTCTAGAATAAGGATCATAAGAGCTAGGACTATCCTCAAAAACTACTTCTCGCTGCCGAACTAAATCATCTAATCGATGGGAAATCTTACTTATCAGTTCTTGAATAGTTTCCGTGCAGTTTGTAGTGTTCCTCGCATCTCTGAGACAATCTGAATAATATGCCATAACCGAGTAGATAGCACTAACCCGTAAAAGGAAAAGAAAACAAAAAGATACTAGCTAGAACAGGGGTTAGTGGTTAGAGATATATCACAAATATATGGGACAAACTAGAAAAACAATAAAAACCTAGTCTATAGCCTAACACAATCGCATGACGCTAGTCCCCGGCAACGGCGCCAAAATGATCAAATGTAAGTACAATGGGTTTTCATGCCCAAACTGCGAGTGTCGTGTTCTCCACAGGGACTAGGCGACGGCGGCTATGCTCGGCTAAAGCTAGGTAACATGATATTGTGTGATGAAGACAGGAAATAAACCTAACTCTAACAAGGATCATAAAAAAGGAAATGATAAAGAAGCAAAGGGAGGTTCAGATTATCTTCAACAATCCTTTTGGTATTTTCGTAATGCTTGAGAAATTAAGATACTAATACAAGCTATTATCAATGACAAGAGAAGTTAAAGGACATGAACATAACACACACATATATGTATATTTATATAACACTGGTACTAGAGCTAACACATGGACTATAAAATGGAACAAATTAGATGAACACACACTTACAAAAATACGAATGTGGTATTACAGGGCACTGTTCTAATACTCGCCGATGAACAAAATCAGTACTATAGTACTAAACAAGCACAAGTCTGAAACTGAACATGTCATAGCATTATTATATAGTTACGAGTATGAACCAATAGAAAGTTGCAAGCACTAGTCAAATATGAATATTACATTCGATCTCAAGTCTACAGAAATTTAGAGAGAGGGAGATGGAAGCACCAGGAGGTTGAGGGTGAAGACGTAGAAGGAGCGCAACAAGAGAGGAGGAGCAGGAGGTTGGGAATCAGCAGCAGGTTCAGAGAAGGAAACAGCAAGAGGTTGAGGGAGAAGTAGTAGCAGCGGGTTGGGGTAAGGGAAGGTCAAGAGAAGTAGCAACCAGCTAGAGATGGGGCGTGAGGGAGGAGCAGCAACAGGTGGAAGAGATAAGTAGCAGTAGGGGCGTGAGAGGAGCAGCAGCAGCAAGTTGGAGGTTGAGAGGAGTAGCAGTTTTCTGGTTCAGAGAAGATTAGGAGGAGCAGCAGAGCAAGAGAAGAAGGAGGCAGCAGTAGGAGGTTGGAGAAGGAAGAAGCATCAGTAGGAAGACAAGAAGGGCCAGGGACGTGGCAAGGGAGAGAAGCAGTAGAGGCGTGGGGAAGAAGAGAAGCAACAGGGGCGAAGCAAGAGGGAGGAGCAGCAAGAGAGAGAGAGGGAAAAGTGGAAGTGGTGGATGGCGCCGGCGTGGGTTGCTGGTGGTTCGGGGTTTAGGTGGCGGCGCTGATGGTGGATGGTGCAGCGGTGGCGCTGGGTGATGGATGGATGGATGGCGATGATGAAGTGGTGGAGCAGCAGCTAGTGGTGGGGGGTGCTGTTGGCGCGGTGGCGCGCCGCCACGCCGGCTTGGCTGCAGCGGTGGCCGGAGGTGGAGAGGGAGTCGGGGGAGAGAGATGGAGATGCCAGGCCCAAAGGGGATCGATGGTTGCCGCTAGGGATTTGACCTCCTCCTCTGATCTGCTAGTTTTGCTCTTTTGCCCTTCCACTTCTCTTCTCTCTTCACAAGATGATCTTCGAACTTTAGCTTGACCCCTCTGGTTACTTCTCACTAGTAGAAAAAGGGCCTTTAGAGTCATACAATCATCATCCTCATAGTCATCGAACCAACCCTCACTAGTAGAAAAAGGGCCATTTGTCCCCTTTAGTCCCGGTTCTGGAACCGGGACTAAAGGGTCGGTACTAAAGCCTCCCCCTTTAGTCCCGGTTCTAACTGGAACCGGGATTAAAGGCCCTCCACGTGGCCGTTGCCTAGAGGTCCACCTTTAGTCCCGGTTGGTAACACCAACCGGTATTAAAGGATATTTTATGAATTTTTTTGAATTTTTTTTGAATTTCAAATTTCTGAATTATTTTAACCTCTAATCTCTAATCACCCCTCATCACTGCTCAATTTAACCTTTAATCTCTAATCACCCCTCATCATTCCAAATCACCTAACTTCCCGAACGGTCACCCATCCTCTCACTACTCCAGCCTGGGCACTCTTAACTTCCGGGTTCTATTCTCCCTCGTTTCCAAGTCTGCACTTGTTGTTTTCCTGACAATAGTAAGATGGCAATCCTATTAACCCTCAGGAATTTAGCTTGAGCATGAAGTCACACATTTCACTATTTGAGTTTGAAACTATTGTTCTAAAAATCAATAATTATTTAGTAACACTAATATTTCTTGAATAAGTAGTTTGACCATAGTTTGACCACAGTTTGACCATAGTTGACCAAAATTTAAAAAAACTGAAATAATTATTTAGTAACACTAATACTTCTTGAATAAGTAGTTTGACCATAGTTTGGCCAGATTTAACAAAAATTCAAAAAAAAACTGAAATTTGAGCATAAATTTTTTTCCTTTTAGAATTTGAGGACTCTAAAAATTTTCAAACAGGCCGTAGGCCATCTCCATCGGATGCGGATTTTCGTTCCGAACATTTTGATATATTATACGTTTTTTTCCGACATCGTATGCAAAAGTTATAGCCGTTTTACATTTTCCTTACATTTTCTGCAAAACATGTCCAAATTTAAGTTTTTAAATTTTCCTAACTAGTAGATGTAGTAACATAACTACCTCTCGAAGGATTTTAAGTTTTGAAGTTTCTATCATTTTCTTTTGCTTTTTACAAAACTGATAAGGCGATGCACCGGGGGGTAGGATTTGAAAATTGCACCATTAGTACCGGTTCGTGGCACGAACCGGTACTAAAGGCTAATGGGGTTGAGACCCTTAGTACCGATTCATGCCACGAACCGGTACTAATGGGCATCGCACCCTTTAGTATCGGTTCGTGCCACGAACCGGGACTAAAGGTCCCATTTGAACCGGGAGTAATGCCTGTATGGTGCCCTCGCCGCTTGAACCGGGACTAATGGTCACATTAGTCCCGGTTCGTAATGCAACCGGGATTAATGCTCTTTTCTGGCTGGACCAAAGCCCCTTTTTCTACTAGTGTCTTTTCTTCACGGCCGGGTCCCTCCGTAAGTTACAACAACCACTGTTTCTTGACACTCTCCATTATAGAAGGATTTTGGGCCTTTTCGCCCTTTTCTGCAAAACATGGAGGAGTGTTGTAAATGTAGCATAATGGGGGTATTTGAATATTTCTCAAGTAAATAATGTGAAAATATGATTACAATGTGGTGCAAAAAGGCTAAAAAGATTATATGAGGAAATGCACTATCACGCGCCCTCCCCCTCATGGGCCCCTCGTGGATCAACCGACCTACTTCTTCCTCCTATCTATACTCATATACCCTGAAAACATCGAGGAGCACCACGAAACCCTATTTCCACCGCCGCAATGTTCTGTACCCAAGAGATCCCATCTTGGGGCCTTTTCCGCAACTTCGCCGGAGGGGGAAATGATCACGGAGGGCCTCTACATCAACTCCAAGGCCCCTCCGATGATGCGTGAGTAGTTTACTTCAGACCTTCGGGTCCATAGTTATTAGCTAGATGGCTTCTTCTCTCTCTTTGGATCTCAATACAAACTTCTCCTCGATCTTCTTAGAGATCTATTCGATGTAACTCTTTTTGCGATGTGTTTGTCAAGATCCGATGAATTGTGGGTTTACGATCAAGTCTACCTATGAACAATATTTGTTTCCTCTCTGAAATCTTTTATGCATGATTGGTTATCTTTGCAAGTCTCTTCGAATTATCAGTTTGGTTTGGCCTACTAGATTGATCTTTCTTGCAATGGGGGAAGTGCTTAGCTTTGGGTTCAATCTTGCGGTGCTCGATCCCAGTGACAGAAAGGGAAATGACACTTATAGTATTGTTGCCATCAAGGATAAAAATATGGGGTTTATATCATATTGCTTGAGTTTATCCCTCTACATCATGTCATCTTACCTAATGCGTTACTCTGTTCTTATGAACTTAATACTCTAGATGCATGCTGGATAGCGGTCGATGTGTGGAGTAATAGTAGTAGATGCAGGCAGGAGTCGGTCTACTTGTCACGGACGTGATGCCTATATACATGATCATGCCTAGATATTCTCATAATTATTCGCTTTTCTATCAATTGCTCGACAGTAATTCGTTCACCCACCGTAATACTTATGCTATCTTGTGAAAAGCTACTAGTGAAACCTATGGCCCCCGGGTCTATTTTCTGTCATATAAGTTTCCAATCTATTTTATTTTGCAATCTTTACTTTCAATCTATATCATAAAAATACCAAAAATATTTATCTTATTATTATTATCTCTATCAGATCTCACTCTCGTAAGTGACCGTGAAGGGATTGACAACCCCTTTATCATGTTGGTTGCGAGGTTCTGATTTGTTTGTGTAGGTACGAGGGACTTGCGTGTGGCCTCCTACTGGATTGATACCTTGGTTCTCAAAAACTGAGGGAAATACTTACGCTACTTTGCTGCATCACCCTTTCCTCCTCAAGGGAAAACGAACGCAGTGCTCAAGAGGTAGCACCTGTCCAATGGTGCTATGAAAGAATTTTGTCAACGAGAGCATATTCGTCTTGATGTGTCATCAGTGGCTCACCCCTAGTCTGGCCAAGCTGAAAGAGCCAATCAAGAAATTTTGAGAGTCATCAAGCCCCGGCTTATGGTCCCTTTGCAGAGGACGCCAGGTTGTTGGGTGGAGGAATTGCCTTCAGTGCTATGGAGCATCAGTACTACCCCCAACAGATCTACGGGTTACACGCCTTGCTTCATGGTTTATGGAGAAGAGGCGGTTCTCCCTAGTGACATCCATCACGACTCACCCTGTGTGGCGGCTTATGTTGAAGTTGATAATGAAAACACATGTTAGGATGCTCTTGACCTGTTGGATGAGGAGCGTGACCGTGCGGCGGCTTGTTCGGCGATTTACCAGCAAGATCTACGTTGTTATCGTAGCCACCGGGTTAAAACCAGGACCTTTCAAGAAGGAGATCTGGTGCTCTGGCTCATCCAGGATCAAACTGACATGCATAAGTTATCCCCACCTTGGGAAGGGCCCTTTGTGGTCAATAAAAATCTGAACAATAGGTCATACTACCTTATCGATGTTCGAGACCACAAGGACTCACGCACATCGGAGGAGGAGACCCGCCGGCCATGGAATATTGCTCATCTTTGGCCTTATTACACCCGAGCCACCGGCTCTTGTGATGTACATATTTTGTCAATGTATATATTATGATGAATATAATAAAGCTGGCATCCCTGATAATTCAGGGCCTCTGTCATTTCATTTCTGAGAATATGAGTCTTTATTGTCACTCCATACGATCACTTGGGGGCTTCCTGCTTATTGAGCATAGCCATGACTACCCTCTTGATCCGGCTTGTACGCCATGATAATCAAATAATTGGGGGCTTCCTGCTTATTGAGCATAGCTATGACTACCCTATCAATTCGGCTTATGTGCCTGGACTGGAATATTACTCGGGGGATCTTTGTTAATGAACAGAGATTTATTGTCCCTTGTAATAGGCTTGGACGCTAGATGTATTCACCAAAAATCCGGGTTATCCTGCCTTTGTTTGCCTGCCACCCCGACCAGGTAATCCTGGAATGACTCGTCATACTCTTGACAATCAATCTTATAAAGACCCTAAATTTTCAAAGTTAAATTGGTCATCTGAGGTCCGACTTACGGGTTTGAATTAAGGTTTAACTCAGTGGCTGTGCGTCCCTTGAATAGCACTTGACTTTGAGGCTTGGCAGCCTATGAAATACCTTGGTTTTTCTGATTTATTTGGCTCTAAATATTTTCTGATGTTTATCTTTTGTTGCCACACTATTATATGGTCAAAACTTATTTGGGCCATGTTGCCTTACGGTTCATATATGAATCTATCCGGAATTTTGTTGACCCGGCCTGGCTTTGGACTTTCAGTCACTAGTATATGATGATTTTGTGCTTGGAGTTCTGGCTCCAAGCTTTAGGATGTTACCCCTTGCTGCATATGGCGTGATAAGCCGGCGGTATGAATAAAGTGAAGAGGGCATTGTGCTCTCATCTTTGGGCTGCGACCCTTACTGCACGGTGTATGATAAGCTCGTAGTATGAAACAAATATCACAGGTATGGTATTTATTTTGTTATGATTATATGAGGTTTTGATAAACCGGTCCTAGTTATGGACTATTTAGTCATTAGTGGTTTTTATATGGTGTATTGTGACCCGCACTGGGGTAAACCGCTAGGGCACTTATTATCTGTTTACGTGCAGGAAAATTGATAAACATGGTCTGCATAATTGATGATATGAATCAGCATAAGTGGCAGATCTTCAAATGATGGATCGGCAGTGTTATGTAAATAAAACATGCACGATGGCACGGCAGATCGCATCTGACGGCCCAAAAGGATAAGTGTTTTTGAAGACATAGCATCCATATGCTATGGTTGGTAAACTGGCTCATGAATTAAGATTTCTACTCCTGGCGGGTTGAAGCCTCCGGATCATCCTGCATTTCTTCTTCTTCAGCTCCTTGATTATCCATTGGCTAGAAGTCAGACGTAGCCTAGTTGATACCAGTCAAAGCTCTAAACACAGCCTCATCATCAATAAGATTTGATGGATGAATGTGAGGAGCGAAGGTGTGCTTACGTGTTGGTGGGATGAGATCCACCTCTTGATGAACCGGCGCCTTCATCTTCTTGTTCTCAATATCATAAGCCGCCTGGTATTGCGATAGATTGGTCTCTTCAGCCAGCTTTCTCACTAACTAATGCATTTCTATTGTTATTTCTGCAAAGTCATCAGTGCTGAAGGGAGACCCATCTTCTTTTACACTCGGGAAACCATTAGCCAAGTCTTCTGGATCAAGATCTGCTTGCCACGCCTTTGCCCGGCTTAAGGCAGTCAAGGCGCCGGCTCTGGCAGATGCTCGCTTTAAATCGTTGAACCTTTGGGGCAGCACCGATAATCTCTCCAATGTTTCCTTGATGAGGGTGGGCAGATGTTTCTTATGAATAGCAACAACAATGGTCCGTTGAGCGCCAGTGTATAGCTGTTCTACAAGGCTATAGACAGCCTTAAGCTTGATGTGCATGTCTGAGCCCAACTTGACACTTCGGGAGCATGTATCAGTAAAGTTATTGATAGACCGACACATGATTATGATATGCCTGCCGAGGTAAAGGATTCATTTTTACTACTTACCGAAGATGGCTGATGTCATGCTATTGATCTGATGCTTTAAACCGGACAACTCGTCAGTCACCGGTTTAAGAGCTGCCTCGGCATCCTTTGCTCTCTCTAATAGAGCTGCCTTCTCGGTCTTCCAGACGGTTTTATCAGCGCTGAAGCTTTGTTTCAACTGCCCAATGTTTTCCAACGTAGTCTTCAGTTCTGACTTGGCCTTGGACGTCTCAGATTTCTGAGTTTAAATATTGGCCCTCAGATCGTTGATTTGCGAATCCTTTTCAGTTAGTTCGGCCTGCGACATGGACAAACATGGAAGGTATGATGATCATGATTATTTTTGAAGTCCCAAGCACAATACAAGTATTTTCATTGGCACTTGGGGGCTAATGCCTATTGCTCTTTTCAAGAAAAATTTATCTAATGAGCCGGGCAAAATGATATGATCCGGCTTATAAAGGCTACATATTGGGATATTGGTTTCAGCCATGCTGATAAGTACCGGTTTATTCATACTGATTAAGCCGGCCCTTGGGGACTACAGATGCAAAGTTGATCACTGCTAATTGAAGTCCCGGCTTAGCTTGATAGTTTAAGCCGGCCTTTAGGGGCTAGTAGTGATGATGTTCATCTATTTGTGGCTATCTGAAAGTCTACATTATATTCAATTCTATCATATTCTATAGACTTGGTGGCTAATAGTAATATATTTATGAAGAGGATTGTGCCGGATTACCTCAAAACGATCCTTCATCAAGTTGACCAAGCCGGCTTCAAAATCACGGCTGGTGTGAAGGTGGTTCAAATAACCAGAGTGAATTTCTTAAGCGCTAAATTGAGCATAGCCTTCCAAATCAACTTTCCATTGTCCTTTGTCAACAACAGAGAATTCTTCTTTGGCATTGTGATTAGACAGGGCGATGGGGTTGCCTGGGGCCTGATAAGACATCCCAGTAATCATTATATCATCAGTCTCATGAGCCGGCTGAGCAGGACTGGGCGGCTTATCGTTTTCTGGATTAGCGTCCATGGCGTCTTGAGTGACGGCGTGGTCTTCTGGAGAAGTGTCGTCCATGGCAGCTTTTGACACCTATTGTAAAGTCTCCGTTCTGGCATGTTGCTCAGGTTCAACAGTCTTGGGCTCTTCAGCCGGTTTCTTGATTTCCTGCTTCTTGCTAGGCTTGGCCATAGCACTGAAAAGGAAGCATGAGACAGAGTTAATATGACAATTAAGTGCATAATTCAAAAGTGGGTAAGATTTAATGTTCTCACCCAGGCACAGTTTTGAAGGTCGGGATTTGAGTCCCAGTTGATTCGTCGGAGGAGGAATGATACATTCCCTGATAGTTTGAATTAGACGGGTTAAGAGGTTGTCGAAAAAGACCCGCCTTTGGATAAGATAAGTCAAAATTGGTTGAAACCTCCTGTCGACGTTTGTGAGGTGCTGGGGTGTTCGGTAAGCCGAAGGATAAAACTCCACCACCATTGTTCCGGGTTGTGTGGCATGCTTCATGTTGCTGCTTCTTCAAAATAAAGTTGGGATCCAAGTAAGCTAAAGGGTGAGAAAATCTTACTTTTCGGCTTGCTTGTCGGGTTTATCTCTCTGGCAGAGAGTCTGAGCCGGAGGAAAGAGTAATTACCTCTTCATCATCTGCACGGCTAGCCTCCGTGTCATCCTGATAATGGTCATTGTCAATAAGATGTACAAAGAATGAGCCAAGGGAATCAAGTTCTACCTCTGACTCATCATCTTCATGATCGTCCAAGTTAAATAACTCGAGATGATTGGCTTTCTTCTTGGCAGGCTTTTTGATAGCCTTTCTCTTTGTCCGGGTCTTCTTGACCAGTTTATCCTGCAGCTTCTTGGTCCAAAAAGGTGAATCGACCTGCAAAAATTGAATGATTATGAACAGGCAGTACAAGTGAAAAACATGATTCAGGTGTGAACTTGATTAAAAGCTTACAGCTGGCGGCTTGTTCAGAACGCAGAAGGGTTTTAATCCGACTTTACTGCAATCTTCCAAGCTCTCATTTAGCCGAGACTTGGTCATGTCATTGATGTCTTCATCGGTCAATTCAATTTGACAGTGGCGTTGAGGATCTGATAACTCGCCGGTATATTCATGCATTAAACCGGGACGGTGGCTTAGAGGTAATACTCTCCAGGCGACCCAGCATCGAACCAGATCAATTCTAGTCAAGACGTTGGCCATCATGGCCCAGATCTTTGAAAAAACTGGTATATACTTCTTTCGCTTTGATGTACTGATGCGATCTGGAAGGGGATGCCTATTGCTAAGTCGGCTGGCGCGATAACCCGACAGAGGATTTTCCTCTTCAGGAGAAGTGTCCTTGCAATAAAACCAAGTCTGGTTCCAGTCTTTGGGATGACTGGGCAAGGTGGCGGCTGGGAAAGTGGCTTATTTCCGTCGCTGCATGGAAATGCTACCTAGCTCTAGGCTGGGGCCATCTGTTAATTCGTTTTGCCGGTTTAAATAATAAAACTCCCTGAATAATTCTACGGTAGGCTCCTGTTGAAGTTATACCTCGTAGAATACTTGGAAGTTGCAAATGTTTGAAACGGAGTTTGGGCCGATCTCTTGAGGATGGAGCTTGAAGAAATGCAACACGCCGCGGGAGAATTTTGAGCCGAGAGGGCTGAAGCCACGAACGGGAGCTAGTTGATGCAGCGGTGAGGAGAGGTGTTGATATCCTTTGCGTCCAAGAAACCAAATGGAGAGGACAGAAGGCGAAGGAGGTGGAGGATACCGGCTTCAAGCTGTGGTACACAGGGACGGCTGCAAACAGAAATGGCGTAGGCATCTTGATCAACAAGAGCCTCAAGTATGGAGTGGTAGACGTCAAGAGACGTGGGCCCTTATGTTGTCTCAACATAGCCGGTCCCAAGCCCGGGTAAAGGAGGAGGGTTGTGATAGGCTTTGGCGAGCCAACGTAAAAACTCAGCCACTCTTATGGAGATGAAACCCAAAAGAATTTCTTTGGGGCGTAACCCTCTCAGCGACGCGCTACATCGGAACCCGAGTGTGGTGGAAAATGGGCAAGGGCCGGGCTGTCACCCCCAAGGTGGCGCGCTGTATCTTGATCCGGATACGGTGGCAAGTGAGCGAGGATCGGGTCGTCGCATCCTTAGTGGCGCGCTACATCGGCGCCCGGATGTAGTGGAAAATGGGCAAGGGTCTTCGCATTTGACTCGACGAGTGCGAAGGGTAAGGAAGCTAGCCGAGCCTAGGAGATTCGCTTAGTAGCTGGAAACGTAGGGTCCCTGAACAGGAGCTTCGGGAGCTAGTTGATGCAGCGGTGAGGAGAGGTGTTTGATATCCTTTGCCGTCCAAGAAACCAAATGAGAGACAGAGGCGAAGGAGGTGGAGGATTACCGGCTTCAAGCTGTGGTACACAGGACGGCCTGCCAAACAGAAATGGCATAGGCATCTTGATCAAAACAAGAGCCTCAAGTATGGAGTGGTAGACATCAAGAGACGTGGGGACCGGATTATCCCTGTCAAGCTGGTAGTTGAGACTGGTTCCTCAATGTATCAGCGTGTATGCCCGCAAGTAGGCCACAATGAGAACACCAAGAGGGAGTTCTGGGAAGGCCTGGAAGACATGGTTAGGAGTGTACCAATTGGCGAGAAGCTCTTCATAGGAGGAGACCTCAATGGCCACGTGGGTACATCTAACACAGGTTTTGAAGGGGCGCATGGGGGCTTTGGCTATGGCATTAAGAATCAAGGAGAAGATGTCTTAAACTTTGCTCTAGCCTACGACATGATTGTAGCTAACACCCTCTTTAGAAAGAGAGAATCACATCTGATGACTTCTAGTAGTGGCCAACACTCTAGCCAGATCGATTTCATCCTCTCGAGAAGAGAAGATAGGCGTGAGTGCCTAGACTGTAAGGTGATACCTGGAGAGAGTGTTGTACCCCAGCATAAGCTGGTGGTTGCTGACTTCCGCTTTCGGATTCGTGTCCAGTGGGATAAGCGTGCCAAAGTCGCTAGAACGAAGTGGTGGAAGCTCAAGTGGGAGGTAGCTCAGGCGTTCAAGGAGAGGGTCATTAAGGAGGGCCATTGGGAGGAAGGAGGGGATGCGGACAATGTGTGGATGAAGATGGCAACTTGCATTCGTAAGGTGGGCTCGGAGGAGTTTGGGGTGTCCAGGGGAAGGAGAAGCGAAGATAAGGATACCTGGTGGTGGAATGATGATGTCCAGAAGGCGATTAAAGAGAAGAAAGATTGCTTCAGACGCCTATACTTGGATAGGAGTGCAGACAACATAGAGAGGTACAAGATGGCGAAGAAGGCCACAAAGCGAGCTGTCAGTGAAGCAAGGGGTCCGGCATATGAGAACCTCTACCAACAGTTAGGCACGAAGGAAGGCGAAAAGGACATCTATAAGATGGCCAAGATCCGAGAGAGGAAGACGAGGGATATTGGCCAAGTCAAATGCATCAAGGACGGAGCAGACCAACTCTTGATGAAGGACGAGGAGATTAAGCATAGATGGCGGAAGTACTTCGACAAGTTGTTCAATGGAGAGAATGAGAGTTCTACCATTGACCTGGATGACTCCTTTGATGAGACCAGCATGTGTTTTGTGCGGCGAATCCAGGAGTTTGAGGTCAAGGAAGCTTTAAAAAGGATGAAAGGAGGCAAGGCGATAGGCCCTGATTGTATCCCCATTGAGGTGTGGAAAGGCCTCGGGGACATAGCGATAGTATGGCGAACCAAGCTTTTCAACCTCATTTTTCGGGCAAACAAGATGCCAGAAGAATGGAGACGGAGTATATTAGTACCAATCTTCAAGAACAAGGGGAATGTTCAGAGTTGTACTAATTACCGTGGAATTAAGTTGATTAGCCATACAATGAAGCTATGGAAGAGAGTCATTGAGCACCGCTTAAGAAGAATGACAAGCGTGACCAAAAATCAGTTTGTTTTCATGCCTGGGAGGTCGACAATGGAAGCCATTTTCTTGGTACGACAACTTATGGAGAGTTACAGGGACAAAAGAAAGGCTTGATATGGTGTTCATTGACTTGGAGAAGGCCTATGATAAGATACCGAGATGTCATGTGGTGGGCCTTGGAGAAACACAAGTCCAGCCAAAGTACATTACCCTCATCAAGGACCATGTACGATAATGTTGTGACAAGTTGTTCGAACAGTTGATGTCGACACTGATGACTTCGATAAGATAGGACTTGCAATCAGGGGTCAGCTTTTGAGCCCCTTACCTTTTTGCATTGGTGATGGATGAGGTCACAAGGGAATATACAAGGAGATAACCATGGTGTATGCTCTTTGCGGATGATGTGGTGCTAGTTGACGATAGTCGGACGGGGTAAATAGGAAGTTAGAGTTATGGAGACAAACCTTGGAATCGAAAGGGTTAGGCTTAGTAGAAACTAAAACCGAAGTACATGATGGTGCGTTTCAGTACTACTAGGTGTGAGGAGGAGTTAGCCTGATGGCCAGGTGGTACCTCAGAAGGACACCTCGTATTTGGGGTCCAATGCTGCAGGAGGATGGGGGTATTTGATGAAGATGGTAACATCGAATCAAAGCCCGGATGATGAAGTGGCACCAAGCTTCTGCATTCTGTGACAAGAGAGTGCCACAAAGCTAAAGGCCAGTTCTACAGGACGGCGGTCGAACCCGCAATGTTATGGCGCTGAGTGTTGGCGACTAAAAGGCGACATGTTCAACAGTTAGGTGTGGCCGGAGATGCGTATTTTGAGATGGATGTGTTGGCCCACACGAGGAAGGATCGAGTCCGGAATGATGATATACGAGATAGGAGTTGGGTAGCACCAATTTGAAGAGAAGCTTGTCCAACATCGTCTGAGATGGTTTGGGCATATCAGTAGCCTCCAGAAGCTCCAGTGCATAGCGGATGCTAAAGGCGTGCGGAGAATGTCAAGAGGGCGGGTAGACCGAATTTGACAATGGGAGGAGTCCGTTAAGAGAGACTGAAGGATTGGAGTATCACCAAAGAGCTAGCTATGGACAGGGGTGCGTGGAAGCTTGCTATCCATGTGCCAGAGCCATGAGTTGGTTGCGAGATCTTATGGGTTTCACCTCTAGCCTACCCCAACTTGTTTGGGGGACTAAAGGCTTTGTTGTTTTTGTTGTTTAGGGCTGAAGCCACGAAGCATATGATCAATAAAGACAACTACTTCACCATATTTGGGCTCAGGAGGAGTTTCGGTGCCTAGGACCCTCCAATGGATGACGTCCTTTTCGGCCAAGGACACCTGTCTGAACATATTCGTTCAAGTCTTCCTCGGTGACCCAGGAAACAACCCAATTGCAAGCAGTGATAGTTTTGCCCATTTGGAGATTGAAAGCCTAAAAGAAAGAAACATTACTGGTTTAAAACTATACTGTTAGACCGGACCAATGGTTCAAAAAGTAAAATGCTTTGAATGGTTGATGTGTTAAGCCGGAATATGAATACTGAACTATGTGGATATCCATATTTGCGGCTTAACGGGGACTAATGATGCTAGCCGGGTTAACTTTATGCTGTTAAGCCGGCCAGAGTTTAAAAATCAAGGTACATTGTGCAGAACTAAGTTATGGAGACAAATAAGTAAGCATGGTTAAGCCGGAGAGCATTGCCGGATTATACAAATGATGAAGCGTATGATTGTGGCTTACAACGGGGTCTAATGTCATATGGCGGGTCATGGTTCATGATATAAGCCGCCATGGCAGTTGTGGTGTTTCAAATTTAGAAGTGAATTTTTTGCTAAGTAAGGGGCAAACAAATTTCAAAGACTAGAGCTATAATTTTGGATCTACGGCAGTTCAGAAAAGGCAATAAATTCTGAAACCTAAGGTGGCGGCAGCAGAAAAGTTTGGGTGCTCCAATGAGATCTTCTTTCGAGAGATGCTATTCTGATGATAAACACTACTGCAGGATGCTGCTAACGCGACACTACGATCAGAGACCCTTCGACAAACTGTGTGTGATGCCATAATCGCAAACGGTGGTGTAAAAAACCATCAAAAAAGGTGCAAAACGTTTGCGATGGAGGATGCCATCAAACATGGTTCAGATTTAATTTGCGTGTGTGATAGGGCATACGTTCAGTCCATTAACTATTTGATGAGGAGGAACAAAAGAAACGGGCAGCCAGATGAAGGTGTGTGCGATATACAACATACGGTTCACTCGGATGAACTGTTTTGATTAGGCTAACAAAAGAAACGGTCAGCCAGATTCAGGGTGTGTGCGATATACGGCATGCGGTTCACACTGATGAACTGTTTTTGTTGAGACAAGAGAACAGAAACGGTTCAATATAACAAGATGTGTGTGATACGTGGCAAACAGGTCTGTAATCAGAAATGTGTGCGAAGACCACTAATAACACAGATGGTTGCTGCTAATAAGACATGTGTGTTATGCGATGGGATTGCATACAGAACAACAACATTATATACACACTTATAAGGACATGGTTGTATAACCAAATTAAACATCCACTTACATAGGTGGCTACTACAACCATGGCATTTGCACACACCAAAGTAAACTATTACATGCATAATTACATAGGTGGCTACTACACACATGACATTTCCACACACCAATAAAGTAAACTATATATTACATGCATGATTAACTAGCATAAATGATCATCTGATCATCATTTACTTCTTGTGACACTTTCTCTGCTTGTGGCTCGATCCGGGCTCGTCAATTTGAGTAACGAGGCACTTCCTCATGT
>NC_053027.1:456066044-456082796 GCF_003073215.2 Triticum urartu
TATTTTACTTCTGCGATCATATCGTAGAAACTTTTATTTTTGTTACGATGATTCTCCACTTCACTCTGAAATTCTTTGAACTTTTCAAATGTTTCAGACTTGTGTTTCATCAAGTAGATATAGTCATATCTGCTCAAATCGTCTATGAAGATCAGAAAATAATGATACCTGCCGCGAGATTCAATATTCATCGGACCACATACATCAGTATGCATGATTTCCAACAAATCTGTTGCTTGCTGCATTGTTCCGGAGAACGGAGTCTTAGTCATCTTGCCCATGAGGCATGGTTCGCAAGCATCAAGTGATTCATAATCAAGTGATTCCAAAAGCCCATCAGCATGGATTTTCTTCATGCGCTTTACACCAATATGACCTAAATGGCAGTGCCACAAATAAATTGCACTATCATTATTAACTTTGCATCTTTTGGTTTCAATATTATGAATATGTGTATCACTACGATCGAGATCCAATGAACCATTTTCATTGGGTGTGTAACCATATATGTAAACAGAATAACAATTATTCTCTTACTTAAATGAATAACCGTATTGCAATAAACATGATCAAATCATATTCATGCTCAATGCAAACACCAAATAACATTTATTTAGGTTTAACACTAATCCCGAAAGTATAGGAGTGTGCGATGATGATCATATCAATCTTGGAACCACTTCCACACACATCGTCATTTCACCCTTAACTAGTCTCTGTTCATTCTGCAACTCCGTTTCGAGTTACTACTCTTAGCAACTGAACCAGTATCAAATACCAAGGGGTTGCTACGAACACTAGTAATATACACATCAATAATTTGTATATCAAATATACCTTTGTTCACTTTCCATCCTTCTTATCCGCCAATACTTGGGGCAGTTCCGCTTCCAGTGCCAGTCCTCTTTGCAGTAGAAGCACTTAGTCTCAGGCTTAGGACCAGACTTGGGCTTCTTCACTTGAGCAGCAACTTGCTTGCCGTTCTTCTTGAAGTTCCTTCTTTACCTTTGCCCTTTTCTTGAAACTAGTGGTTTGTTAACCATCAACTATTTGATGCTTTTCTTGATTTCTACCTTCGTTAATTTCAGCATCATGAAGAGCATGGGAATCGTTTCCGTTATCCCCTGCATATTATAGTTTATCACGAAGTTCTAGCAACTTGGTGATGGTGACTAGAGAATCTGTCAATCACTATCTTATCTGGAAGATTAACTCCCACTTGATTCAAGCGATTGTAGTACCCAGACAATCTGAGCACATGCTCCCTGCTTGAGCTATTCTCCTCCATCTTTTAGCTATAGAACTTGTTGGAGACTTCATATCTCTCAACTCGGGTATTTGTCAAATATTAACTTCAACTCCCGGAACATCTCATATGGTCCATGACGTTCAAACCTCTTTGAAATCCCGATTCTAAGCTGTTAAGCATGGTGCACTAAACTATCAAGTAGTCATCATATTGAGCTAGCCAAATGTTCATAACGTCTGCATCTGCTCCTGCAATAGGTCTGTCACCTAGCGGTGCACCAAGGACATAATTCTTCTGTGCAGCAATGAGGATAATCCTCAGATCACGGATCCAATCTGCATCATTGCTACTAACATCTTTCAACTTTGTTTTCTCTAGGAACATATCAAAAATAAAACAGGGGAGCTAAATGCGAGCTATTGATCTACAACATAGATATGCTAATACTACCAGGACTAAGTTCATGATAAATTAAGGTTCAATTAATCATATTACTTAAGAACTCCCACTTAGATAGACCCCTCTAATCATCTAAGTGATCACGTGATCAAATCACTAAACCATAACCGACCATCACGTTGAAATGGAGTAGCTTTCAATGGTGAACATCATTATGTTGAATCATATCTACTATATGATTCATGCTCGACCTTTCGGTCTCAGTGTTTCGAGGCCATATCTGCATATGCTAGGCTCGTCAAGTTTAACGTGAGTATTCTGCATGTGCAAAACTGGCTTGCACCTGTTGTAGATGGACGTAGAGCTTATCACACCCGATCATCACATGGTGTCTGGGCACGACAAACATTGGCAACGGTGCATACTCAGGGAGAACACTTTTATCTTGAAATTTATTGAGATCATCTTATAATGCTACTGTCATAACTAAGCAAAATAAGATGTATAAAAGATAAACATCACATGCAATCAAAATAAGTGATATGATATGGCCATCATCATCTTGTGCTTGTGATCTTCATCTCCGAAGCACCGTTATGATCACCATCATCACCGGCGCGACACTTTGATCTCCATCGTAGCATCTTTGTCTTCCACGACTATCGCTACCGCTTAGTGATAAAGTAAAGCATACAGGGCGATTGCATTGCATACAATAAAGCGACAACCATATGGCTCCTGCCCGTTTCCGATAAATTGGTTACAAAACATGATCATCTCATACAATAAAATTTAGCATCATGCCTTGACCATATCACATCACAACATGCCCTGCAAAAACAAGTTAGATGTCCTCTACTTTGTTTGTTGCAAGTTTTACGTGGCTACTACGGGCTTAGCAAGAACCAATCTTACCTACGCATCAAAAACCACAATGATAGTTTTTCAAGTTGGTGCTGTTTTAACCTTCACAAGGACCGGGCTTAGCCACACTCGGTTCAACTAAAGTTGGAGAAACTGACACCCGCCAGCCACCTGTGTGCAAAGCACGTCGGTAGAACCAGTCTCGCGTAAGCGTACGCGTAATGTCGGTCCGGGCCGCTTCATCCAACAATACCGCCGAACCAATGTATGACATGTGTGACACCCCGATAGTTAAGCTACAGTAAACCTCTGTTAATGATGCCAGGTCATCATATTTAAAATTTTGCTAACCTGCTTGCTTCAAACTTAGTCCAATTACAAATTCAAATAACAAGTCAAATTATAGTTTTGGTAAATTAGTGAATTAAAAATGTTCAAAAGGTTACAATTATGCACTAACTATTTAACACGCGGCGACCAATAATTTATAAAGCGTTTAAGTGCTCTAAAATAATTAAAACTAGGACCAAATCAATATTTTAAATGCTTTTTAAATTATAGGAAATCTAAGATATTTTATTTGAGTGCCAACCTTATTGTGGCAGTGGCTTAGTATATATCACAAATTGTGGTGCAAGTTTTATATTTCACAAAACTAAAATCATTTGAAAAGAATTAGAAAACAGAACTAAAAAATAAATAAAAAGAAACAAGAGTAATATAAACAAAAAGAGGCAAAACCTGGCACTGTGCACTTGAGCCCAAGTACACAGCACCAGGCCCAACCCACCTCCACCTCTCCTTCCTCCTACAGGAGACAAGGGATCGTGGAGGGCATCCAACCGGCCATGGCCGCGCCATGGCGCGTGTCGGCCATCCCGCACCCCCTCGTCCCCTACATCTACAAGGCGCCCTCGAACCCCCCTGTGAAACCTAGCCGCCCCTCTCCTCTCCCCCTTGCTCCCCTTCCTCTCTCCTACGTGCAACAGAGCCGCCACCGCCACTAACCTCCCCGTCCCCGTGCCCACCGTCATCGTCTTCGTGTGGGAAGACGTCCAGAAGACCCGCATCCGTCGTCTTCGTCCATCCCGAGCACCAAATCAAACTGGGATGGCCCGTACGCTCACCATCGCCGTCGTCTTCAGCGCGTACATCGCCGGCGACCGTCATCGATTGCCATTGTTCCGGTCCACCTCGACCCTCCCCGAGCACGCCACCGGACTCGCGGTGAGCTCCTCCTCCGAACCCCCTTCACCGCGGCCTCGATCCGTCACCGGGTAGGCCCGTTAGCCGGCTATGCATCGGTCGCCATGGACGGGAACTCGGCTCCTCACCGCGCCACCGGCCAGCAATCCTGTGATGCTACGCGTGCATGCTCGCGTCCCGGCTCTGACATGCGCCCGCGCCGCCGCACTGCTCCAGCCGTCGTTTTGCTTGCGGCCCTGCGCATGCCTCCCGACCAGTGCGTAGCGCTTTCCTTCTCCTGCGCTGCTTGCTGCTGCTTACTGGAAGCCTGCTCGTCGCCCTGCCTTCCTCTGCTGCTTCTCTGTCGCTGCTACCCTCGCCGAAGCTACCGTCCCACTACGAGCCTCTTCTCATGCCACGCCCAGCTCAACGCACCCCTGCTGCTGGGTTGCGCAGCCGCTGCCGCCGCCTGCGAGCCCAACCGGCGGGGTCTCTGCTAGATAGGCCGGCCCTGTTAGATCGTGGGCTAAACCCCCCCATTAGCAATAAACCCCCCTAGGGTTAATTATCCTAACCCCATGTTAGTAGAAAACCCCATAGAAGAAAGATAAACTAAACCTAGTGTAATATAAATATATATATATATATAAAAGGAAAGATATGTGCCAATGACATGTGGGTCTCCCACACCCTGTTGACCAGTCAAATTTTGACTGGTCAAACAGTCAACTACCCACTGGACCCACCTGTAAGCCTTTGTTGGGTACACTTCTGTGTACCCGTAGCAATTTAACCATTTAATTTCAAATTAATAATAACTCTAGAAATTGTTTAAAACTTTGAAAATTCATATAAAACAAACCGTACATCAGATGAAAATACTTTGTACATGAAAGTTGCTCAGAACGACGAGACGAATCCGATTACGCGGTCCGTTCATTCGCCACATGTCCCTAGCATAGCGAACATGCAACTTTTCCCCTCCGGTTCATCTGCCTGAAAACGTGAAACACCGGGAATACTTTCCCGGATGTTCCCCCCTTCGCCAGTAGCACCTAATACCACGTTAGGTCATCCCTAGCACCACCTATTGCCATGTTATGTTTTGTGATGCTTTGATTGCTCTATTATTTATTGTGTCCCCCCTCCGTTACTTCTTTTTGGTAGATCCCGAGACTGCTGGCGACCCACAGTTCGACTACGATGTTGATGACCCCTCTCTCTTGCCAGAGCAACCAGGCAAGCCCCCCCTTTGATCACCAGATATCGCCTACTCTTCTCTACTGCTTGCATTAGAGTAGTGTAGCATGTTACTGCTTTCCGTTAATCCTATCCTAATGCATAGACTGTCCTTGCTACTACTGTTATTACCTTTACCTGCAATCCTAATGTTTAGTATAGGATGCTAGTTTATCATCAGTGGCCCTACACTCTTGTCCGTCCGCCATGCTATACTACTGGGCCGTGATCACTTCGGGAGGTGATCACGGGCATATACTATATACTTTACACTGTTACATTACCGGTGATACTGTTTGGAGATGGGGGCTGAAGGGGCAGGTGGCTCCATCCAGGTAGTGGTGGGCCTTGGGTTCCCGACGGCCCCCGACTGTTACTTTGAGGCGGAGCGACAGGGCAGGTTGAGACCACCTAGGAGAGAGGTGGGCCTGGCCCTGGTCGGCGTTCGTGGATACTTAACACGCTTAACGAGATCTTGGTATTTGATCTGAGTCTGGTACTGGCCTATACGCACTAACCATCTACGTGGGGACAGTTATGGGCACTCGACATCGTGGTATCATCCGAAGCCTTTGTGACGTCAGCGACTGAGTGGCGCGCGCCGGGTTGGACCGCGTAATGCAACTTCCTTTGTAATGGGCGATGGGCCCAGACCCCTGCGCCATAGGATTTAGACCGGCGTGCTGACCTCTCTGTTGTGCCTAGGTAGGGCTGTGACGTGTTGATCTTCCGAGGCCGGGCATGACCCAGGAAAGTGTGTCCGGCCAAATGGGATCGAGCGTGTTGGGTTATGTGGTGCACCCCTGCAGGGAAGTTAATCTATTCGAATAGCCGTGATCTTCGGTAACAGGACGACTTGGAGTTGTACCTTGACCTTATGACAACTAGAACCGGATACTTAATAAAACACCCTTCCAAGTGCCAGATACAACCGGTGATCGCTCTCTCACAGGGCGACGAGGGGAGGATCATCGGTTAGGATTATGCTATGCAATGTTACTTGGTGAACTTACCATCTACTCTCTTCTCCTGCTGCAAGATGGAGGTTACCAGAAGCGTAGTCTTCGATAGGACTAGCTATCCCCCTCTTATTCCGGCATTCTGCAGTTCAGTCCACATATGATAGCCTTATTCCATTTGATACCAATGCATACATATGTAGTGTAGCTCCTTGCTTGCGAGTACTTTGGATGAGTACTCACGGTTGCTTTTTCCCCTTTTCCCCCTATATTGTTGCTGACCAGATGACGGATCCCAGGAGCCAGACGACACTGATGACTACTACTACCCGGAGGATTGCCTACTACTACGTGAAGACCGCAGACGACTAGGAGTAGTTAGGAGGCTCCCAGGCAGGAGGCCTTGCCTTTTCGAATCGTTGTTGCTTTTGTGCTAGCCTTCTTAAGGCAAACTTGTCTAACTTATGTCTGTACTCAGATATTGTTGCTTCCGCTGACTCTTGTGTATTCGAGCTTATGTATTCGAGCCCTCGAGGCCCCTGGCTTGTAATATAAAGCTTGTATTATTTTAATTTGTGTCTAGAGTTGTGTTGTGATATCTTCCCGTGAGTCCTTGATCTTGATCGTACACATTTGCGTGTATGATTAGTGTACGATTGAATCGAGGGCGTCACAAGTTGGTATCAGAGCCGCTAGTCAGGTAATGACTTATATCGCCCACAACTCACTTGTGTTCTACTCGTGCATATAACATCAACACATAAAACCTAGGCTCGGATGCCACTGTTGGGGAACGTAGTAATTTCAAAAAAATTCCTACGCACACGCAAGATCATGGTGATGCATAGCAACGAGAGGGGAGAGTGTTGTCTACGTACCCTCGTAGACCGAAGCGGAAGCGTTATGCACAACGCGGTTGATGTAGTCGTATGTCTTCACGGCCCGACCGATCAAGCACCGAAACTATGGCACCTCCGAGTTTTTGCACACGTTCAGCTCGATGACGATCCCCGGACTCCGATCCAGCAAAGTGTCGGGGATGAGTTCCGTCAGCACGACGGCGTGGTGACGATCTTGATGTTCTACCATCGCAGGGCTTCGCCTAAGCACCGCTACAATATTATCGAGGATTATGGTGGAGGGAGGCACCGCACACGGCTAAGAGATCAATGATCAATTGTTGTGTCTATGGGGTGCCCCCCTGCCCCCGTATATAAAGGAGTGGAGGAGGGGGCCTACCAAGGAGGGTGGCGCGCCCTAAGGGGGAGTCCAACTCCCTTTTTCCTATTAGGAGTAGGAGAGGGAAGGAAGAGGAAGGAGGGAGGAAGGAAAGGGGGGGGGCCGGCCCCTTCTCAATTCGTATTGGGCTTGGGGGGCGCCCCCTCCCTTGCTCCTTTCCCCTCCTTTCCACTAAGGCCCAATAAGGCCCATATACCTCCCGGGGGGTTCCAATAACCTCCCAGTGAGCCGGTATTGTCCCAATATCACCCGGAACCTTTCCGGTGTCCAAATATAGTCGTCCAATATATCGATCTTTATGTCTCGACCATTTCGAGACTCCTCGTCAAGTCCGTGATCACATCCGGGACTCCGAACAACCTTCGGTACATCAAAATGCATAAACTCATAATAACTGTCATCGTAACGTTAAGCGTGCGGACCCTACGGGTTCGAGAACAATGTAGACATGACCGAGACACGTCTCCGGTCAATAACCAATAGCGGAACCTGGATGCTCATATTGGCTCCTACATATTCTACGAAGATCTTTATCGGTCAGACCGCATAACAACATACGTTGTTCCCTTTGTCATCGGTATGTTACTTGCCCGAGATTCGATCGTCGGTATCTCAATACCTAGTTCAATCTCGTTACCGGCAAGTCTCTTTACTCGTTCCGTAATACATCATCCCTCAACTAACTCATTAGTTGCAATGCTTGCAAGGCTTAAGTGATGTGCATTACCGAGAGGGCCCAGAGATACCTCTCCGACAATCGGAGTGACAAATCCTAATCTCGAAATACGCCAACCCAACAAGTACCTTCGGAGACACCTGTAGAGCACCTTTATAATCACCCAGTTACGTTGTGACGTTTGGTAGCACACAAAGTGTTCCTCCGGTAAACAGGAGTTGCATAATCTCATAGTCATAGGAACATGTATAAGTCATGAAGAAAGCAATAGCAACAAACTAAACGATCAAGTGCTAAGCTAACGGAATGGGTCAAGTCAATCACATCATTCTCCTAATGATGTGATCCCGTTAATCAAATGACAACTCATGTCTATGGTTAGGAAACATAACCATCTTTGACCAACGAGCTAGTCAAGTAGAGGCATACTAGTGACACTCTGTTTGTCTATGTATTCACACATGTATTATGTTTCCGGTTAATACAATTCTAGCATGAATAATAAACATTTATCATGAATATAAGGAAATAAATAATAACTTTATTATTGCCTCTAGGGCATATTTCCTTCATATCCCTCTACATCATGTCATCTTGCTTTTAAAGCGTTACTCTGTTCTTCTTGAACTTAATACTCTAGATGCATGCTGGATAGCGGTCGATGTGTGGAGTAATAGTAGTAGATGCAGGCAGGAGTCGGTCTACTTGTCTCGGACGTGATGCCTATATACATGATCATACCTAGATATTCTCATAACTATGCTCAATTCTGTCAATTGCTCAACAGTAATTTGTTCACCCACCGTAATACTTATGCTCTCGAGAGAAGCCTCTAGTGAAACCTATGGCCCCCGGGTCTATTTTCCATCATATTAATCTTCCAATACTTAGTTATTTCCTTTGCCATTTATTTTACTTGCATCTTTATTTCTCTTTATCATAAAAATACCAAAAATATTATCTTATCATATCTATCAGATCTCACTCTCGTAGGTGACCGTGAAGGGATTGACAACCCCTTTATCGCGTTGGTTGCGAGGAGTTTATTTGTTTGTGTAGGTGCGAGGGACTCGTGCGTGGCCTCCTACTGGATTGATACCTTGGTTCTCAAAAACTGAGGGAAATACTTACGCTGCTCTGCTGCATCACCCTTTCCTCTTCAAGGGAAAACCAACGCAGTGCTCAAGAGGTAGCAAGAAGGATTTCTGGCGCCGTTGCCGGGGAGTCTACGCAAAAGTCAACATACCAAGTACCCATCACAAACCCTTATCTCCCGCATTACATTATTTGCCATTTGCCTCTCTTTTTCCTCTCCCCCACTTCACCCTTGCCGTTTTATTCGCCCTCTCTCTCTCTCCATCCTCCCTCTCTTTCTCTATTCGCCTCTTTTTGCTCGTTTCTTGTTTGCTTGTGTGTCGGATTGCTTGCTTGTCACGATGGCTCAAGATAATACCAAATTGTGTGACTTTACCAATACCAACAACAATGATTTTATTAGCACTCCGATTGCTCCTCTTACCGATGCTGAATCTTGTGAAATTAATGCTGCTTTGCTGAATCTTGTCATGAAAGATCCGTTTTCCGGCCTTCCTAGTGAAGATGCCGCTACCCATCTAACAAACTTCATTGATTTGTGTGATATGCAAAAGAAAAGATGTGGACAATGATATTGTTAAATTGAAGCTATTTCCTTTTTCGCTTAGAGATCGTGCTAAAGCTTGGTTTTCGTCTTTGCCTAAAAATAGTATTGATTCGTGGAATAAGTGCAAAGATGCTTTTATCTCTAAGTATTTTCCTCCCGCTAAGATCATCTCTCTTAGAAACGATATTATGAATTTTAAGCAACTTGATCATGAACATGTTGCACAAGCTTGGGAGAGGATGAAATTAATGATACGTAATTGCCCTACACATGGTTTGAATTTGTGGATGATTATACAAAAATTTATGCCGGATTGAATTTTGCTTCTAGAAATCTTTTAGATTCGGCCGCGGGAGGCACTTTTATGGAAATCACTTTAGGAGAAGCTACTAAACTCCTAGATAATATTATGGTTAATTATTCTCAATGGCACACTGAAAGATCTACTAATAAGAAAGTGCATGCGATAGAAGAAATTAATGTTTTGAGTGGTAAGATGGATGAACTTATGAAATTATTTGCTAATAAAAGTGTTTCTTCTGATCCTAATGATATGCCTTTGTCTACTTTGATTGAGAATAATAATGAATCTTTGGATGTGAATTTTGTTGGTAGGAATAATTTTGGTAACAACGCGTATAGAGGAAACTTTAATCCTAGGCCGTATCCTAGTAATTCCTCTAATAATTATGGTAATTCCTACAACAATTCTTATGGAAATTTTAATAAGATACCCTCTGATTTTGAATCTAATATTAAAGAATTTATTACCTTCGCAAAAGAATTTCAATGCTTTGATTGAAGAAAAATTGCTTAAGATTGATGAGTTGGCTAGGAACGTTGATAGAATTTCTCTTGATGTTGATTCTTTGAAACTTAGATCTATTCCCTAAGCATGATATCAATGAGTCTCTCAAAGCCATGAGAATTTCCATTGATGAGTGCAAAGAAAGAACCGCTAGGATGCGTGCTAAGAAAGATTGCTTTATAAAAGCGTGTTCTTCTAGTTTCCATGATAATAAAGATGAAGATCTAAAAGTTATTGATGTGTCCCCTATTAAATCTTTGTTTTTAATATGAATCTTGATAATGATGGGACTGAATATGATCCACCTTTACCTAGAAGGCGTTCCAAAATTCGGAGTCTTTAGATCTTGATGCTAAAATTGTTAAAAGTGGGATTGAAGAAGTCAAAACTTTAAATATTAATGAACCCACTATTTTGGATTTCAAGGAATTTAATTATGATAATTGCTCTTTGATAGATTGTATTTCCTTGTTGCAATCCGTGCTAAATTCTCCTCATGCTTATAGTCAAAATAAAGCCTTTACCAAACATATCGTTGATGCTTTGATGCAATCTTATGAAGAAAAACTTGAGTTGGAAGTTTCTATCCCTAGAAAACTTTATGATGAGTGGGAACCTACTATTAAAATTAAGATTAAAGATCATGAATGCTATGCTTTGTGTGATTTGGGTGCTAGTGTTTCCACGATTCCAAAGACTTTGTGTGATTTGCTAGGTTTCCGTGATTTTGATGATTGCTCTTTAAACTTGCACCTTGCGGATTCCACTATTAAGAAACCTATGGGAAGAATTAATGATGTTCTTATTGTTGCAAATAGGAATTATGTGCCCGTAGATTTTATTGTTCTTGACATAGATTGCAATCCTTCATGTCCTATTATTCTTGGTAGACCTTTCCTTAGAACGATTGGTGCAATTATTGATATGAAGGAAGGGAATATTAGATTCCAATTTCCGTTAAGGAAAGGCATGGAACACTTCCCTAGAAATAAAATTAAATTACCTTATGAATCTATTATGAGAGCCACTTATGGATTGCCTTCCAAAGATGGCAATACCTAGATCTATCCTTGCTTTTATGCCTAGCTAGGGGCGTTAAACGATAGCGCTTGTTGGGAGGCAACCCAATTTTATTTTTATTCCTTGCTTTTTGCTCCTGTTTAGTAATAAATAATTTATCTAGTCTATGTTTTGGTTGTGTTTTTTGTGTTTAATTAGTGTTTGTGCCAAGTAGAACCGTTGGGAAGACTTGGGGAAAGTCTTTTTGAAATCTTGCTGTAAAAAACAGAAACTTTAGCGCTCACGAGAACTGCTGTCATTTTTATTTGGAAATGCTATTTAGTTAATTATTTTTTAATATTATTAATAGATAAATTCCTCACGTCCAGCAATTTATTTTAGAATTTTTGGGGTTCCAGATCTTGCGCTAGCTACAGATTACTACAGACTGTTCTGTTTTTGACAGATTCTGTTTTTCGTGTGTTGTTTGCTTATTTTGATGAATCTATGGCTAGTAAAATAGTTTATAAAACATAGAGAAGTTGGAATATAGTAGGTTTAACACCAATATAAATAAAGAATGAGTTCATTACAGTACCTTGAAGTGGTGTTTTGTTTTCTTTCGCTAACGGAGCTCACGAGATTTTCTACTTTAAGTTTTGTGTTGTGAAGTTTTCAAGTTTTGGGTAAAAGATTTGATGGATTATGGAACAAGGAGTGGCAAGAGCCTAAGCTTGGGGATGCCCATGGCACCCCAAGATAATCTAAGGACACCTAAAAGCCAAAGCTTGGGGATGCCCCGGAAGGCATCCCCTCTTTCGTCTACTTCTATCGGTAACTTTACTTGGAGCTATATTTTTATTTACCACATGATATGTGTTTTGCTTGGAGCGTCTTGTATTATTTGAGTCTTTATTTGTTAGTTTTCCACAATCATCCTTGCTGCACACCTTTTTGAGAGAGACACACATGATTGGAAATTGTTAGAATACTCTATGTGCTTCACTTATATCTTTTGAGTTATATAGTTTTTGCTCTAGTGCTTCACTTATATCTTTTAGAGCACGTTGGTGGATTTGTTTTATAGAAACTTTTGTTCTCTCATGCTTCACTTAGATTATTTTGAGAGTCCTACAAAACAGCATGGTAATTTGCTTTAATTATGTTAGGCATTCAAGATTAATAATAAAATTTTCTTATGAGTGTGTTGAATACTATGAGAAGTTTGAAACTTGATAATTGTTTTGAGATATGGAGATGGTGATATTAGAGTCGTGCTAGTTGAGTAGTTGTGAATTTGAGAAATGCTTGTGTTGAAGTTTGTGATTCCCGTAGCATGCACGTATGGTGAACCGTTATGTTAAGAAGTCGGAGCATGATGTATTTATTGATTGTCCTCCTTATGAGTGGCGGTCGGGGACGAGCGATGGTCTTTTCCTACCAATCTATCCCCCTAGGAGCATGCGCGTAGTACTTTGCTTCGATAACTAATAGATTTTTGCAATAAGTATGTGAGTTCTTTATGACTAATGTTGAGTCCATGGATTATACGCACTCTCACCCTTACACCATTGCTAGCCTCTCTAATACCGCGCACCTTTCGCGGTATCATACACCCACCATATACCTTCCTCAAAACAGCCACCATACCTACCTATTATGGCATTCCATCCTTACCTATTCATAGATAGATTGCCATGCAACTTTCCACCGTTCCGTTTACTATGACACACTCCATCATTGTCATATTGCTTCGCATGATCATGTAGTTGACATTTTAGTTGTGGCAAAGCCACCGTTCATAATTCTTTCATATAAGTCACTCATGCATCATTGCTATCCCGGTATACCACCGGAGGCATTCATATAGAGTCATACCTTGTTCTAGTTTCGAGTTGTAATCATTGAGTTGTAAACAAATAGAAGTGTGATGATCATCATTCATAGAGTATTGTCCCAATAAAAAAGAAAGGCCAAAAAAAGAAGGCCCAAAAAAAGAGTAAATAAATAAAAAAGGGGCAATAATACTATATTTTTTCCACACTTGTGCTTCAAAGTAGCACCATGATCTTCATGATAGAGAGTCTCCTATGTTATCACTTTCATATACTAGTGGGAATTTTTCATTATAGAACTTGGCTTGTATATTCCAACGATGGGCTTCCTTGAAATACCCTAGGTCTTCGTGAGCAAGCAAGTTGGATGCACACCCACTTAGTTCTTTTTGTTGAGCTTTCATATACTTATAGCTCTAGCGCATCCGTTGCATGGCAATCCCTACTCACTCACATTGATATCTATTAATGGGCATCTCCATAGCCCGTTGATACGCCTAGTTGATGTGAGACTATCTTCTCCCTTTTTGCCTTCTCCACAACCACCATTCTATTCCACATAGTGATATGTCCATGGCTCACGCCCATGTATTGCGTTAAGATTGAAAAAGTTTGAGAACACCAGAAGTATGAAACAATTGCTTGGCTTGTCATCGGGGTTGTCCATGATTTGAATACTTTGTGTGGTGAAGATGGGGCATAGCCAGATATATGATTTTGTAGGGATAACTTTCTTTGGCCATGTTATTTTGAAGAAACATAATTGCTTAGTTAGTATGCTCTAAGTATTATTATTTCTATGTCAATATTGAACTTTTGTCTTGAATCTTTCGGATCTGAATATTCATACCACAACTAAGAGAATTACATTGAAATTATGCCAAGTAGCATTGCACATCAAAAATTCTGTTTTTATCATTTACCTACTCGAGGACGAGCAGGAATTAAGCTTGGGGATGCTTGACGTCTCCAATGTATCTATAAGTTTTTATTGTTCCATGCTATATTATATCTTCTTTTGGACATTATTGGTCTTTGTTATACACTTTTATATTATTTTTGGGACTAACCTATTAACCGGAGGCCCAGCCCAGAATTGCTGTTTTTTTGCCTATTTTAGAGTTTCGCAGAAAAATAATATCAAACGGAGTCCAAACGGAATGAAACCTTTGGGAACGTGATTTTCGGAATGAACATGATCCAGAGGACTTGGACCCTACGTCAAGAAAGCAACTACGAGGGCACGAGGTAGAGGGCGCGCCTACCCCCCCCCCCCCAGGCACGCCCTCCACCCTCGTGGGGCCCATGTTGCTCCACCGACGTACTCCTTCCTCCTATATATATCTACATACCCCCAAACTACCAGATACGGAGGCAAAACCCTAATTCCACCACTGTAACTTTCTGTATCCATGAGATCCCATCTTGGGGCCTTTTCCGGAGCTCCGCCGGAGGGGGTATCGATCACGGAGGGCTTCTACATCAACACCATAGCCTCTCCAATGAAGTGTGAGTAGTTTACTTCAGACCTACAGGTCCATAGTTATTAGCTAGATGGCTTCTTCTCTCTTTTTGGATCTCAACACAAAGTTCTCCCCCTCTCTTGTGGAGATCTATTCGATGTAATCTTCTTTTGCGGTGTGTTTGTTGAGACCGATGAATTGTGGGTTTATGATCAAGTTTATCTATGAACAATATTTGAATCTTCTCTGAATTCTTTTATGTATGATTGGTTATCTTTGCAAGTCTCTTCGAATTATCAGTTTGGTTTGGCCTACTAGATTGATCTTTCTTGCAATGGGAGAAGTGCTTAGCTTTGGGTTCAATCTTGCGGTGTCCTTTCCCAGTGACAGTAGGGGCAGCAAGGCACATATTGTATTGTTGCCATCGAGGATAACAAGATGGGGTTTATATCATATTGCATGAGTTTATCCCTCTACATCATGTCATCTTTCTTAAAGCGTTACTCTGTTCTCTTGAACTTAATACTCTAGATGCATGCTGGATAGCGGTCGATGTGTGGAGTAATAGTAGTAGATGCAGGCAGGCCTCGTGTCTATTTAGATTATAAAAGTATGGTGGCACATGATTTTATTGTTAAGAATAGGGAAGGAGAGCTTAAATACAAATTGTTCTTTGATAAACATCATTCTGAGACTATTACCCTGCCTGCTCCTTCTTTGTTTGATTTATCTGCAGGCCAGTACCTTGTTCCGTTAAAGGCTATTCATGCCTACTGGAACCCTACACCAGCTATGGAGCCAGAGACGGAACCACCAGTTGATCCTTCACAACAGTCTAATTACCAGTGGGATCCGAAGATGATTGCCAGCCAGTGGCAATAGGAGTCTTCTTCTTCATCACAGTACGACCCTAACTATTATTATGGATATCCGCCAGGCTAACCGTGGCCATAGACAACTTAGGCCAAAAGCCTAAGCTTGGGGGAGTACGTATTTCTCACCGACATTACATTTATGTTCACACACTCATTGCTAGATGTCGGTGCTCATACCTTTTCATTGTATCATCCATGCTAGTTTAATTTCCTTTTTATGATTTCTTCGTGTGTGTTTAATAAATCTTAAGAAAAACCAAAAAAATTAGTTGTAACTTTTAATTAGTTTACTTTCCATGCTTGTAGTAGTAATTAAAAAGAAAACCCAAAAAGATTTCCTGTTCTTCTTTTACTTGTTGGGAGCTTTCCCGTGTAAATAGTTTTTATTTCTTTTCTTTTCTTTGGGGGTCGATAGGAGAAGACCATGATTAAATTGTTGAAGTGGCTCTTATATGCATAAATGTTGATGTGACAAAAGAGCCCATATTGCCTTGTCTTCTCCTGTTTATTGAATGCTTGCAGATTCCAGCTTATTCCAATGCACGCGCACTATTATTATTATTCACATCGTTCGGTCGTGTAAGCGAAAGGCTATTATGATGATATATGATGGACTGACTGAGATGAGAAAAGCTGGTATGAACTTGACCTCTTTTGTTTTTGTAAATATGAGTAGTTCATCATTCCTGATTCAGCCTATTATGAATAAACATGTTTGCAATGACAACTAGAGATCATAGTTTCTTGTGTCATGCTTGATTAGCTATGAGTTATAATGGTTTACCTTGCGTGCCAACATGCTATTAAAATGGTTGTGATGTGGTATGATAGGGTGGTATCCTCCTCTGAATGATTTAAGTGATTTGACTTGGCACATGTTCACGCATGTAGTTGAAACAAAATCAACATAGCCTTCACGATATTTATGTTCACGGTGGAGTATATCCTACTCATGCTTGCATTTGGTGTTGATTAATTTTAATGCATGTTCATGACTGTTGTCCCTCTCTAGCTGGTCGCTTCCCAGTCTTTTGCTAGCCTTCACTGTACTAAGCGGGAATACTGCTTGTGCATCCAATCCCTTAAACCCAAAAGTTATTCCACATGAGTCCACTATAACCTACCAATATACGGTATCTACCTCCGATTTCAAGTAATTTTGTATGTGCCAAACTCTAAACCTTCAAATAAATATCCTGTTTTGTATGCTCGAATAGCTCATGTATCAACTAGGGTTGTTTGTATCTTCCATGTTAGGCGGGTTATTCTCAAGAGGAGTGGACTCCACTCCTCACTCATGGGATAAATGGCTGGTCACCG